>NC_066869.1:4437910-4544751 GCF_022985175.1 Labeo rohita
ACTTACAGCATCTATAAAATCTAAACTTCATAGAAATCTCCAACTTGCACTTCAAATCTACACTACCATAAATTCTAATTTAAAACAGTGTAACCATAAGTAGCTTATATTGATGCTCTTTCAATGTGTATTTATGTCCTTATGTCTTTATGTATTTGTGTACATATATGTGTGTATGTGTACATATTGGTACACATATGTTGTGTCTCAATAAAAAAAATTAAAATAATAATAAAAAAAACATTCTAATGAAGCACAACAACTGCAAATCGAATCATCATCCATGTGGGGAAGAATGATTTTTGTAAAGAGCAGTCAGAACTCCTTAAGAGGGATTTCACTGAACTCCTTGAGACACTTTGCAGACTTAAATTTCAGTCCTTCATCAGTGGAGCACTCCCAACGAGGGGAACTAACATGTTTTCACAGTCACTGGGCTTAATGCATCGCTACAAAGAACCTGCAACATAAAAGTAATGAATTTCATCAAAAACTTCAATCTTTTCTGGGGCCACAGACAACTGTTTAACCCTTTGGGGTCTGAGGGTGTTTTTGGGCCCTGGAGAAGTTTTCACGTCCCCTGACATTGGTGCTTTTTTCTTACAAATATGTTAATGGCTAAAGTCTGATCAGCACAAACTGACCTACAGTATGTAATCAGCATGTATGTAAAAATTTGTATTTCTGAGAAAATAAGGTTTATGTGTGGTTAGTGAAAAATATGGCACTATATGGAGAGAAATCCTAAAATGTTTTCCTCAGAAAACATAATTTCTATACGACTGACGAAAGAAAGGCATGAAGATACTGGATGGAGTACATTATCTGTAAATTTTTGTTATAGAAACAAACTTCTCCCTTAAATTGCTTGGTGTGTGAGTGATGCAGATCTACATTAATGTGTGTTTGTGTGTTTATAGTGTGGTTCATGGAGGAGACATCATGATGACAGCAAGACTACGAAAGTGTAGGTCTACAAACACACATGCAAAAAACATGTTTTTTATTTTATTTTATTTTTTGCAGTACTAACTGTATTTTGGCATCCTCTTACCCTAACCCCCTCACCTAAACCTACCCCTCACACAACATTTTCTGTAGGATTTATTAGCTTTTTTTTCTCATGGGAACCTAAAATATAGGTTTTGTAAAGACCAGTCAGAACTCTTTAAGAGGGATTTCATTGAACTCCTTGAAACACTTTGAAGACTTAAATTTCAGTCGTTCATCAGTGTCCAAACACTCGTCTCATTCTGTCTGATGACAACAGGAAGATCACACATGTGGAAGAACATCAGTCGTATCCTGATCATCCAGAGAGATTTGATGTTCCTCAGGTTCTGTGTGTTGAGAGTCTGACTGGACGCTGTTACTGGGAGACTGAATGGAGCTGATGGGTTTGATGGGTTAAAGTATCTGTGACATATAAAGGAATCAACAGGAAAGGAGTGAGAGAGTTTGGATCTAATGACAAATCCTGGAGTCTGTACTGCTCTATTGACAGATTGACTGTCTGGCACAATAATAACTACACTGATTTACCTCTCATCTATTCGTCTGCTAATAGAGTAGGAGTGTATGTGGATGTGTCGACCGGCTCTCTGTCCTTCTACAGCGTCTCTGACACACACACACTCACACACTTACACACATTCAACACCACATTCACTGAACCCCTCTATGCTGGATTCAGGGTTGACTATGATTCTTCAGTTTTCTCTGTGTCAGATAAAACAACAGATATACACACTTGTAAATCCTCTTTCTGGTGTTCACTTGCACACAAACATAATTACATTTGTATTCATTTTGCATTCATAATTGTTTCTGTTGTCTTTTTTAGAAGTTAATAATCTGGATCAACATTGTTGATTTAACACTCAGTTCACTAAATGAATAGTGTACAAACACTCACAGTATCGCTGCTGAACACAGTTGATCTGACTGTAATTCCAGTCTTTCAGGAGCTTCAGAGCTTCAATCTGCTGCTTGATCACTAGAAAATCTTCATCAGCATCTTCTTCTGAAATGATTGTCTTTTTTTTTTTTTGCTGTCCAGCAGCCTCTGAGCCTCAGTTCTCACTGAAATATCATGAGTAAATAACGTTCCTTTTATTGTCTGCTTAGTTTCATCTTCAAAAATATGCATTAGTATAGTGCTTTATGTCATGTATTTTGTATGATTGTGCTACCTGTACCTGTGTGATGTCATTAGCAGTCGATTTCAGCAAAGAGTCTGAATCCTGTTCTTATAGCTCTGGTGTCTGTGTCATCTCTGGGTACTCTGGGTTCAGGCCAAAATTCCGAGCTTAGAGTCCTCCCCAGCATGCCAAAATACACGTAACCTTTACTCTGTTCATTATTTGTAAGTCTGAACTTGTGAAGGCAAAGATGTCACTACAACAACCACCATCAAAGCTGTCTCTTCAAGGCAACTTGGCAGACAATTGGATGGTATGGCTTCAGAAATTGTACCTCATTGCCAGCAGTGTGGCAGAGAAACTGTGCAGTATGCTATCCTTCTTCATATTGTGGGGGATGAAGTCATTGAAGTGTACAAAGCATTTCAGTTCACAGTAGGGATGCAACGATACCATTTTTTCAAAACCAATCCGATCCGATACCAAAAATTCTGAGTATCGGCCGATACCGATACCAGGCCGATATCAGTGGGGGTATTTCCATTTATTAAGCATTTAATCACATCCTTTATTTAATCACAAATCCCATATTTTTTATATCTTACATTTAATTGGTCAATAACCAATAAAAGGGAAAGGAAAGTTAACAAAATAATTATCTATTTTTCAGAATAAATAATGTTCAGCAGCTTTTCATATATTGGTCAGACATAACGAATAGAAATTACAAATTACAAACTAAAATAAATAATTTTATATAAAGGCCAAATTTGATCATATAATACAATTTTAAGAGGTCGTTATCTGTCATCCAATCACTTAAATAAATCTTAAGTATGAACTTTTTTTTCAAAATAAATCGAAATGAAAAACAGTTTGTTCTAGTCACAAATGCGTAATGCATCGGATGGCTTCACATTATTTTAAAAGGAATGAAAATCTGCACAATATGGAAAGCATTTCCAAATGTTATTTTAGCATGACAAGAGTTAATGACTAAAACTTTAAAATTAATTAAACTAAACTTATATGAACGTAAAAATATATTTTTAAATAATAATAATAATAGCCTAATAATAATAATAATAATAATAATCTTATACAATAAAACAAAAATATTGTCAAAAGTGTGTGCATAGACTTTTAGCCCACCTGTCTTTGTACTGTGGGTCAAGTAAAGTGGCAACCAGGTAAAGCGGTTCATCTTCGATTGTAACCAAATCTCGTGTTGACTTCTTGTAGTAGTGTACTTTTCAATGTTTTAATCCCTGTGTCTTAGTGCTGTAATCGAGCCTTAAGAGTTGGACCCGACAATGCCCGAGCCCGACAAGTACATTTTGATTGACAGCTTTTTAAATGCCTGAACCCGTTTACAGCCCGACATTATTCAAATGTGCACAAGCACACAGCTCTTTTGCCTTTTGTCAAGAATGAGTCATTTATACATGTTTTAACATAATTGATTCATGACTAACATAGGCTACAGGCCACTTGGAAGTTGGAACAAATAAATAAAATAAGTCCTCTGTAACATCGTAACATCTCAACACTCTAAATAGGCCTAGGCATACACTAGACCAATGAGCCAATAAAAATGGGTCTTTCTTAAGAAATTAAATTAAGATAAATTGTAAATTAAGCAATAACGAAATTAAGATAAAGGCTCCGCGGGATTTGCTTTGCTACTTCTCTCCACAATCCGGCCTCAATGCGACAGTGAATAGCAGCTGAAATGTAATAAAAGAATAATGCCAACATTAGCCTATATACTACATTATGCATTTAAGACTCAATATTTAATTTGAAAAACCTTTACTCACCAAGATTAGGCTACATGTTTTTGTGTTGGAAATGTATTGAATCACAGGTAGATGCTTCAGCGCGGTCCTGTGCTCACTGATGGTGCGTCCAGCAGCACTGAACACCCTTGTACTGCTGCTGCTACTGGCCGGGATGCATAGTACTGATCTGGCTAATTTTGCAAGTTTTGTCAAATTTGCCAAAATGTAATCGCCAGAGGCAAGCCTCTGTTTCACCTCCTCAACATCCATTTTCACATTTTTCTCCCGCTAATCGAAATGCATCACATGACCACTCATTTACCATGCAAGCCGGAGCGCAAGCCCGTGCTTATGTAAAATGATATAAATTAAGCCCGAACCCGTACCGCGCTGAGGTAGACTTTGCATGTAAAAGGTTCCCTCTGAACTTGCCTGTCACACTCACATGTGGCTGTGTAAGCAGCGCAACATATTTTAAATTTATTTTATTTGTAAGGCAATGTTTTAAAATAAATAATTGTGTTCTTATATGAATTATTATAGTTTTTACAGTAGACTATTATTTTTTGCTATTCATTTAATCAAACTCTGGTAACGGTATCGAATTTGGATTGGTCACGCATCAACAATATCTGATCCATTCAAAAAGCTTGGATCAGCGTCGATACCGATCCAGAGTATCAGATCGATGCGACCCTAGTTCACAGAGCAAGAAATTAATAAAATTGAGGAACTAAAAAATAAATTTAAAGAATATTGCAATCCCAGAAAAATATGAAAAGGAAAGGACGTGACGTGTGGCCAATTATGGTGACCCATACTCGGAATTTGTGCTCTGCATTTAACACATCCAAGTGCACACACACAGTAGTGAGTAGTGAACAAACACACACACACACACCGTAAACACACACTCGGAGCAGTGGACAGCCATATTGCTATCGCTGCGGCGCCCGGGAAGCAGTTGGGGGTTTGGTGCCTTGTTCAAGGGACTCACCTCAGTCGTGGTATTGAGCGCTGGTTATTCACTCCCCCCACCTTCAATCCCTGCCGAACCTTTTGATTACAAGCCCGACTCCCTAACCATTAGGCCATGGCTGCCCCAAGAATTCCCGTAGGGGGCACCCAGATGCAATATATTTGTGATATGTTTTTCATGAGAGCACAAGGGTCAGGAGAAACAATTGTTGCATACGTCACAGAAATTTAGGGATGGTGAGAAGAATATATGAAATAAAGGCTGAAGATGACCCCTTGGAAGACGTGTTTTCTGGCTGTGGTTGATGACCAATTGAGCATCACATTAAAGCATTAGACTCCAGTGTGTGACCAGTGATTCATCCACCATGAAAGGTTCCTGTAGCCCTCAAGGACAAAATAGTTGAAGAGCTACTCAAGATGGAAAGTATGGGAGTAATAGCAAAGCAAACAGAACCAAGAGACTGGGTGAACAGTATGGTAACAGTAGTGAAACCGAACAAGATTCGTATATGTATGTAAATCCATCTGACGTATTTCTTTAAATTGAGCCTTTCTTTCTGGCTACTTTGTATAGGTTTCTATGTAAGTACTGGCACTTCTGATTGGGCTGAGGCTGGAATTTAGCGAGTTTGAGGTAAAAGTATTTGATGGACATATAATATGTGTCAGGAGCATTCACTCACTATCATTATCTCATTTTTGACTGAGATGGCGTTTAGCTGGGTTTGCATCTGAACTCTTCATATATATTTGAACTATATGTGTGTGTGGTGTGTGTGTGTGTGTATGTAAGTTTTTTTTTTCCTTTTTCTTTTGCTTTATCCCATTAAATTTCTTACACTTATTTAATTTAATTTGTTTGAATAAAAGGACCCCTGTATTTCTGAAAACATTTTTTTTTCCATAAAAAAATCAGCCCTTCTTTCCATTCCAGTAGTCACAACTTGCAATAAAGATTTGTGATTTGAGTTGGAATTCACGGGAAATGTCTGCCACATCTGTGAACCTGTGGGGGAAAAAAGGAAAGAAAGAAAGAAAGAAAGAAAGAAAGAAAGCTTTTCAAAAGTCAGTTGACACAATTTATTAACAAAAACAACATCACTTTTTCAAACACTGGAAGCACCACAATCCATCGACACCTGCTGGTCAAAACCGAGTAAATATAATGAGAACTCAGGTCATATGTGTGTAATATACAGAATTTTCAAACTAATAGCAAATGTTTTAATGAACATGTAATCTATACAAATGATCTGGAAACAATTAAATACCATTACATTTGATGGTTCTGTCAAATGTGTGTTCTTTTATTAATGTTTAGTGGTTGTTTTGTGTGTTATTAGGCAGGGGTAGATAAATTAGAAATAAATATCATTCTACTTTTTAGTTATACACACATTAAGTATTACGATTAATTAATTTCACATAAAACTGACCTGAATCAACCTTGTTCATAGAAGAGCTTACAAGCACAATGTGAAAATAGAGAGCCATGAATACAGACTCTATTATCATCAGACTGGCTGTTCAGATATTAAGATACAATGTTTTCTCTGAGTAACTCTATATACTGCATTTATGGTACAGCAATGAAATATGAATATATTAATATTAGTAATGGTAATACTGCACATCAGAAGTGAAACTGAAAGTATGTGTGTGATTGTTGTTATGCCGGTTTAGCTAAATGGACAATCTAGGAAACCAGAAAAATCCCTACTTTTTTTCTGTAATTCAGATCAGATGATTGGGAAGAAAAATTTCGTATTTAACCTTTAATTAACCATATTAATGTATGTATATGTATGTATGTATTTATTTATTTATTTTACATAATGTGTAGTATAATGTACTTTTTGTTAAAAAAAAATCAAGTTGATGGAAAGTCCCGATGAATATTCTAAATCACGTGTATGTGTGTTTGAGTAGGAAGGTGCTGCTTGAAGTGAAGTTTCTGTTTCTCTTCTTTTTCTGATCAGAGAGATATGAGCTTTTATATGAATAAACCGAAAGAGCCGATATGAGAAGAGAGACGAGGAGCTGACAGCGGCGCTGAGACTGAAGTAAGACATGAACCTGCCTGAAAACACTCGCAGGAGCCGTCCTGTGCTGTTATATGATCTGTGTGTGTGTGTGTGTTGACAGAGTGAGATGGACGTGCGGATCCCTGTAGACGAGGAGCTCAATGAGTCTGAAGAGGAGCCGGTGACAGGTCTGTCTGCGTCTGAGTTCACCTGTCACTGCTGCTACCAGGTGCTGGTCGACCCAACCACGCTCACCTGCGGACACAGCTTCTGCAGACACTGCCTGGCCAACTGGTGGGCGTCCGCTCTGCCCCGCGTCCGCACCGACTGCCCAGAATGCCGAGCGGTGTGGACAGACTTTCCCAAAGTCAACATCCTGCTCCGGTGAGAGATGAGACATGTAGATATCATTACAGTTACTGTTACAGCTATTATAGTTATTGTTATAGTTTAGTTTGTGGTGTGAATGGGCTTTAAAGAGGTCATGACCTGAGAGACCAAAATTCCTTTGATCTTTTGACAAATAAGAGGTCATTGTACTATAAAAACATCCTGTAAGTTTCAGAATTCAAAACTTTGTTGTTTGTCTAAAAACAGCTTATATTGAAACCAGTCTGCCAAAACCACAGCTTGTGGAATGTGTTATTCTGGTGTAATAGTGTTATTATCCCAACCCACCGATTCTACATACCTGTCTGTTTAGCCCCGCCCACTGACTCAAGATCGCTGCCTGTTTAGCCCCGCCCACAGATTCTACATAGCTGTCTGTTTAGCCCCGCCCACCGACTTGACATCGCTGCCTGTTTAGCTCTGCCTATTGATTCTACAATTCTTCAGTTCAGATACCTGCATGTCCAAACAGTTACTGACAGAGTTAAGTTTGGCGTGACGTTCATATTCTCAATCAGACGCACAATGAAACAGCCTGTGTGTGTTTGTCAGGGATACGGTGGAGAAGCTGTTTCCCGCTGAAGTGAGCCGACGGAAACAGGCCATCCTGAGCGATCCATGGTTCTGTCGTGTTCTCCAGGCCTTCCAGCAGCACGGGAGGAGACAGGCCCCTCACGCAGCTCCGCCACAGAACCCACGGCCGATCAACATTGGAGAGTTTTACTCTGGAGTGGTTACAGCGCTGACTTTCATGGCCGTGAGTGACACACACACAAACACACCTGCTGAAGATGAGCTGCTGCACTGCATTGTTGCTCTGTGTGTGTGTGTAGATGGTGGTGTTATTGTACCGTGGGTTCAGTAATGACTCCAGTCATGAGGTGCTGCTCAGTAAACCGCTCAGCAGGTGGAACACTGATGATGTCACTCTGTGGGTGGAGCATCTTGGTGTCTGGACCAATCAGTATCAAGAAACATTCCGTATGGAGAAGATCAATGGCAGGTAAAAAAAACACACACACACACACACAGAGCATCTCTCAGTCCTGGAGCACCACACATTCATCAGTGAACTGTGATGTGTGTGTGTGTGTGTGTGTGTGTGTGTGTGTGTGTCAGGTTATTGTCTGCTCTCAGCAATGAAGATTTGTCTGTGGCTCCATTCAGCATCGAAAATCAGTCTCACAGACAGATCATCCTGGAAGAGCTGCACAGACTCAAAGGAACCAGAGTCTCACTGAACTTCTGGCAGTACAAGGTGAGTGTGTGTGTGTCAGGGTTTGTACAGTCATAAAAAAAACCTAGAAAAAAAAAAAAAAAAATTGTATAACAGAATAAGTTTGATCAGGTCCTGAATTTTGGTGTGGGATTGCACATATTTTGCATAGTTTGACTAATTTCCGCAACTTTCAGTTGTAAGCAGTTGAGAAACTCATGTGTATCAGTACTGGATTCATTCATGGTCTTGTCACAACAGCCCAAATCTGTGCCGTCTGTCATTAATGTTAATCAAACAACAAAAGACAGAAAATCACTCACTGCTCTAGACTATATAATCTTTGTAACTTTAATCTATTTTTCAGTTCTTTCAATCTTCGTATATTTTTGTACCTGAATATGATAGATGAAAATTCAGGTCATGAGTTTAACTGATAATAAACATTCAGTGATGTGATGATGTTCACTGGCTCAGTTGCAGCTTGCACCTATTATTATTACAAATATTAAGCAAAAAAGCAGCATTAATAGTAAATTTAAAATGATTTTTTATTCTTATTGTAAAATAATGGAACATTAGGCCATGAATATTGTCGTAGAAATGTATTGAGAAAAATGTGTACGAACCCTGGTGTGTGTGTTTCAGCACACAGAAAGTTTAAATCACGTTTCTCTCAGATCTGTCAGGAGTCTCTGTATGTTCTGCATGTGTGTTGACCACAGTGACGCTGTTAATCATCATGTGTGTCTGCAGGATCTGTATTTAGGGAAGACTTTGTTCCTGCTGATCAGTCTGAGGAACTTCCCGCGTCTGACGCTGCTCTACCTGTTCCTGTTCAACTATGAAGATGTGTTTCTGCCTTTCATTCACACTTGCTGCCCGGCGACACCAGACGCTCCCACTGACACGCCGCTGGTAAAACTGGATATAAAACACTTAAATATTTGCATGTATATGCATATTTTTGCAACAAACTTAAATATGTTGTTTCTATAGATATAATCAACCACTTTGAATAGTTTCATATTTCTACAGCATTTTTAATTTGATTGTCATTCACAAAGCTACATGGGCTTGAAGTTCACTCTTCTTTCTTTCACATCTTTTCATCTGATTTTTAAACACTTTCTCTTCCAATCAGATGTTGTGATTCTCCTTGTGTCGGTTGGTTTGTTTCATGGCTTATAACACTATAACGGGCTTTTGAATAAATCTCTCGGGGAAAATTACTAACAAAACCAATGCCGCTGTGAAAGTGGGCGGGCACTAATGCACCCTGTGCTGCCACAGCAGGATTGGCCGGGCTGGTGTCAGTGGGCGGAGTTTCTGCTGATGTACTTCCTGTTGCCCTATCAGCGGCAGGAATCATCATTGTTCACGCCATGTTACTGACAGTGCTGGACGTGTGTTTCTACTGGACGCTGTGGAAGAGAGGACAGAGATGAGGTACACACACACACACACACACACAATTGATTCTTCATGTGAGGATTTTAACACATATATTGAGTCTGACATTGAACCTGTGTGATTTCTGTGTGTATGTTGTGATTCCAGGACGCTTCCCAAGTTATTTTGGCTTCAGATGTTTGCAGTGTTGTTCAACACATCTGTGTTTGTGCTGCCGTGGCCGCTGGTGCCTCTGTTCATCATTAATATTGAGATCTACGTCCAGCTGTACGTCTGCCCCTTCATCAGTGCAGTGCTGGTCAAACGAACACTCCTGCCTAAAGACACACAGCACAGGCCCTGATACACACACTTTTATCATGTTTGTTAAGTGATTTACATTGCATTCATGCCACACATTTGATCAGTTCATGTATTTTCTGGGAATCAAACCCATGACCTTGACGTTGCGAGCACTGAGATGGACCGTTTGAGCTACAGGAACGCTACAAACATCTGTGTCTTGGTCATGCTGGGACTTTACATTCACAATCACCTCTCTGCTTTTATATTATAATCAGTTTTATAGTAGTATTGTCAGTTTCTGACATTTTTCAGTTTCATGCATTTAAGTGTGTAAAGAATTAGTTCTATAATCTGATTTTGTGACTGTGATAAATGTAAAAAATATTTATATCTATTTTATTAATCTTGTAAAATATATTTTTAATAAAAAATAGGTTGTATTAGATGAATCTCAGTTTAAAATAAAAATTTGACGACAAATGTGCACTGCAATAATAAACGCCGTTGCTACAGATATTAATATAAAAGTTACACATATGCATTTTAAAGCTTATTATATTTACTTGAATTGAAAGCTTAATAGTAACTGTCATTGCTCCCATATAAAGTTTTCAGACCTAGATCTTCATTAATATTATACACAAAAAACTACAACTGAAAACGAAAACTGAAATGTGACTGGCAGCAGGTAAAAATGTAAAAAAGTCAAAAATAATTAAATGAATAAATGGCCAGGAAACTAAATGAAGGTGTAAGAACCTCCATACAAACAGCTGTAAAAAGTAATAATATTTTGTCCATCAATAATATTTCTCTGAAGGAGTATTGTTATTTATGTACTGTCATTTGGCGCCGGGGGTGTGGCTTTATTGTGTCAGGGAGTGTCGCTGTGCTTATTGCTGACTGGTACAATATTTTTTTCACGTCAGCTAACCAGAACAAAACCTTTACTAGGCAATCAACTCTCCCGGATAACTACTTAAACCTGCTGAGTGAGTGTTCAGTAACTGCGTCATTCTGTGATAAGGATCCAGAATCTGTGATCAGATCACATAAGGAAGTTATTTCAAACACTTGACTGATGTTGTGAATTAATGACAAGTTTTATAACTGTTTTTATAACTCTTTTATTGGGCAACAGGTTTAGAAAGGCTTGTCATGTCATGTCATTAGAAAAGAAGATGCTCTGTGTTTGTTGATTTTTCAAATATAAGCGGGGAAGAGTTTCCTCATTTCAGCACATGAAATCACAGGCACACATACAGCAAATTCTGAGAAGAAAAAAAAAAATCAAGTTATTTAAATGCAAAACCGAAAACCACAATTCAAAAGCACATATTGAACCGTGGATGTTGTACCAAATGGTTCAATATTATATTGAGTATTGTGACATCCCTACTTAATATTATATTTTGTCTGATGAACAGCTGTAATAAAAGAACATTTGTGATTTAATCATGAATATCAATCCCTGATATGAACTGATGACATTATGAATAATCAGAAAAATGAAACTCAGAGGCTACTTCACTTACAATAAAAGTTTATTTTTGTGTCTGCGCTGATTTAACACTTCACTAAATGAATAGTGTACAAACACTCACAGTATCGCTGCTGAACACAGTTGATCTGACTGTAATTCCAGTCTTTCAGGAGCTTCAGAGCTTCAATCTGCTGCTTGATCACTAGAAAATCTTCATCAGCATCTTCTTCTGAAATGATTGTGTTTTCTGCTTTATTATGTCTCCAGCAGCACAACAGCTTTATATGACAGGAGCGACACAGCAGCATCTGACACTCAGCTCAGATAGCTCTAGTAAATAATATTAATTTTACTGTCTGCTTATTTTCATATTTACAAAAATGTACATTAATATTGTGCTTATATACACTGATATACAACCAGAAACTAGTCATTTGGCATATTATAAGGCCCTAAAAGCTACAAAGAGAATCAGTATTTCTCTAACAGAATTGTTGTGCATTTAAAATTGATTCTGTACAAAGAAAATAATCATTTCTGTTTGTAGTGTGCATGAGTTTGAGAGTTGGAGTCTGTAGATCTGAATTTGTCTGATACTCCCATGATGATCAGCTGCTGGTTTTCTTCATCTCAGACTCTTCTGAAAGCTTCAGGACTTCAGCTCAGTGCTGATCACTTATCTCCTCTGCTCTTTGAGAGGTTTTAAACACATTTCACATTGTCACATTTATTTTGCAGTTAAAATAGATTCTCAGTGCCCCTGCTGTGTTAGTCTTATAAAAACATTCAGTCTGTGAGTTTATATAGGGTTATGAATGTTATGTCTGTTTTCACAGGTAAAGCTTCAACCTAGTCCCAGACTAAAATTCATATCTGAGCCGTTATAACAGATAGCAATTTGCACTGAGACAACTTAAAATATGTCAGTGCCACTGATTTGTATCAAGATGCACACCAGTAATGTTTTCCCCCCTAAGGCACATTTTTTTAAAACCAAAAAATTCTCCAAATGTCCTGATTTAACTAATACTGGCTTAATCTAAGAGCTGTAAACCAGGCCCTAATGTCATACTGATATTAATTACAAAAGGAGTCTGACAGGAATATAAACAACAACAACAACAAAAAGATAATAAGCCTAAACAAACTGTTCAGCACCTAGAGAATATAATTTATTTTGGCTTTGGCATATTAGTTACTATGTAAATTTTCTAAAGTAGGGTGACTGGGATTTTTTTTTATTTTTATTTATTTATTTTTAATACTTTTGTGATTTATTTCGATGTCTCCCTAATACATTAGATCAGCACATCACTTTTCACATCAACCACACCAGAAGAAAGAATACAGATATTATACCCAGAGGAGACATGACACACCTATTAGTGTTTTTGTGTCCAAAAAAACCCAACAACAACAAAATCAACTGTGACATAGCTTATGTATTAGGCCTAAAAAGGCCCACCAAACACAATATCACCATAATGCTTTCATAAAAAGCATTATGAAAAAACAAGTACAGAAGTCTTAATAAGAAAATGTATATTCCAATATCAGAAAAAAAAAAAATATTTCTAATCTCTACACAGTTTTAAATTCATTTAAAACTCTATTAACATTGTTTATCTTTGTTTAACATTGTATCAACTTTAAAAAAAAAAATCAACTAAAATTTAAGCATCATGTATGTACTGTATATTGAACTGAGCTTGGCACAAAAAGTGACAGATCATGCACAGTTTATTACTAAGAATATTACAATCTTTATAAATCTATAAAACTGAAGCAGATACAGAAGACATCTAGACATTTACTAGATTATAATAATCTATTTCTCATGATAGAATAAATACAGATAAATGTGATGTATATTAAAAGAGATGTGGAGTGTAAATCAATTACAGTTTTTTCAGAAATAATTAAAGAAATTATAACTGAAAATGGAAGGAAGTAGAAAGGAATGAATAGAAATAAAGAATAACAGACGGAAGCGAGGCGTAGAGATTGCGGAAGTTATTATGTTACATACTCCAGTAATCAGTAGGTGGCGCTACACATCCTTAACGATAGAATTAAACCCGCCAGAAACCAAAATAAAGAAGAGAGATGGGCGGGGTTTGTTTGTTGTTGAAATATGATCATGCGGATACACCTGTGTCGAAACCGAAAGCAACGATATAGAAATGTAATTCTTATGGTAAGCTCATTTTTATGCTTCTGATATCTTGTCATATTATTGTACAATGGTTTCGCTTTCATTTCGCTATCATAGTAAACTCGATTTTTAAACTTTAAAGGCAAATTTAGTGAGTTGTGACTCCTGTAAAAAAAGATTAAACTAATTATAATGATATCGAGCGATAGAGATTGTGCATTATTTTTTTTTATTATTAATTCACGGGTTGTTTACAGTTTGGAATAGATGGAAAGATGGAAATGTCAACATTTAGCTACTGCATTCTACCCTGCTTCTGAGACATTGATTCACAGACGTTCAGGTTTAGTGATGTTTCATTATTACATACAAATGTTTTCTGGATGGATGGCTACAAAAACACCATGCACTCCTATTAAAATAACTGGTTTTCACCTTTCCACCTTTAATATGAAAATGCTAATTAAATAATAAGCAAAGAAATGTGCTTGGACAGAAATAAAATGCCATTGTATATACATGTTCTTTCAGTTGTTTGGAATTTAACACATGATTTAAGACGTGGATTTGCACATGATTTTATTTTACTCATAACCCCTAGGTTAAATATTTTTAGGGTTTGTTAAAAGAAAAGGAAAAAAAAAAAAAACATCTAGGTATCTAAATTATATACTTTACAAAAAGTGGACCACTTTTACCTGAGTTCACCCTACATTAAAAAAATCATTATTTTGGAGGGAGAACAACTAATAAGCATTTGAAAAATGTAACAGTGACATGTCTAAGTTCACAGAAGGTTTATTTGCTAGTGTTTCAATAACTAAAAATCAGTTCTGAAAATAATCATCATCAAATATCATGATCAGTGAGTTGGATATGTGCTGCTGTCACAGTGAATCTGTCAGCGTCGTCATGTTACAGCAGCAGAAACACATCAAGCTCTGAACAGATTCATGCTTTTCTCCTGCTGCTGAAGTGAAATATGTTCAGTAAGACACAAGAGCATCAGTGAGATCAGATACTGACCATGATCATGAGGATCACTCTTCACATCTTCTTCACTACAGTCAGTAAACCATCACTTTATGATTCAGAAGAAAAGAGTCCTACACAAACTGAAGCACCGAATACTCGAGAATGTCATTGTGAGTGTAATATGAATTGTGTTTGTTCTGCTCTGTGTTTCCATATGCAGGTCTGAAGTCAGTTTGTCATTATGGAGAACAGAGAGAGCAGTGAGAGATCTTCATCTGCAGAACCCAGCTGTGTGTCTCTGAAGAGTGACAGATCCATGCCTCTTCCTCCTAAATTCAGTAATGGACCAGTGACCTCTGACCCCAGGTATAACACAATAAGTTCAGATGAAAAAGTAGATGAAAAAATCCATCCTAAAAACATTTATGTGAAGTCTGTTTCACAGTCACCGTTTGACTTTCACTGTAAAAGGAAGAAATGAAAACACAAGATGCACATTCACAAGCATGTTTAAACAGTTTAAATCAGGGGTGATCAACCTTGTTCCTGGAGATCTACCTTCATACAAAGTTCAGTTCCAACCCTGATCAAACACACCTGAACCAACTAATTAGGATCTGAAGTAGCACTTGATAATTACAGACAAGTGTGTTTGATCAGGGTTGGAACTAAACTCTGCAGGAAGGTCAATCTCCAGAAACAGGGTTGAGCAGCCCTGGCTTGAAGTGTAGTTTTTATGTTGCTTATCAAAAACAAAAGTGTGTTACATAACAGTGATCAGAGGATGAATCAGCGGTGGCTTGGTTGTGCACTGAAAACACCGCCATTGAGAAACAGGTTTATAATTAATTTAACAGCTGGCAGAACTAAATGAATAATTATTTATGTTCATCAGAATCTCCAGGAGCAGAAAGAGACAACGGTCTAAATCTCCTGAACCCAGCTGTGTGTCTCTCAAGAGTGACAGATCAATGCCTCTTCCTCCTAAATTCTGTGATGAAGCAGTGACCTCTGACCCCAGGTGAGATATAATGCACTATAAGATTCAACAGATTAATTCATAATAAATGAAACAGCAGATATAAAGCAAGAATTATTTCTGTTTTCTCAGTATCTGCAGTCAGAGATCTTCATCTCCAGAACTCAGCTGTGTGTCTATGAAGAGTGACAGATCCATGCCTCTTCCTCCTAAATTCGGTGATGAAGTAGTGAACTCTGACCTCAGGTGAGATACAATACAGTATTAGACACAACAGCCTGACTTGTAAGAAATTAAACAGCGGGCAGAACTATATGAAGAGTTCTTTCTATGTCTTTTCTCTTGATCTCCAGGAGGAGAAAGAGTCAGAGATCCTCGTCTGCAGATCCCAGCTGTGAGTCTCTGCAGAGTGACAGATCAGTGTCTCTTTCTTCAAAATTTAGTGATGAAGCAGTGACCTCTGACACCAGGTGAGGATAAACATGGGTGAATTAATGGGTGGGTGAATAAGCAAATCAAAATCACACTAAAACCACTGAACTAATTTGTTGCTTTTTTTTTTTTTTTTAAAGAATTACATGAAAAATCCAAAAAACAAAGTTTATATGAATTCTTAAAGATGTATTTTTCGGTAAAATTACATATTTAATCCATATATATATATTCCACATCTTGTGCAATGTTGTCCACCAACAAAAAGTGTAATATACAGCCCATGAAAACAAATACTGTATAGTTAATCAATTTATGTAGGATATGATATACACTGTGCAAAACAAACCAATTAAAATACAAACATTACATTCCAAACCAAAAGAAAAAAAAAACCCTGATTGCTTATTATTTTAAAGCATAGGCTGAAATGAATAAGTTAAAAATGATAACAAATAATAGCAAAAGCATGATGTAGGCTATAGTGTTGTCAAAATACCCACGCTGGTACTGAAATTTAAAAAATATGACAATATCAGCATTTTTTGCATTTTGAGCACTAGCAAATAGATTCTTAAACACCTTGGTTACCCATTGTGTTCTTACAGTCAACAGATATGTCTGTGATTGGCTACAATGATCATCATTTCACGCTCTTCATACATTGCTGATTAAGAACAAGAGCAGGGCTTGGACAGTGCATCTGTAATGGATCAGCAGACTGTGTATCCTGTGTGCTCATAGCCTTATAGATCTGAATCTGACTCATGATGGCTGTTTCATGTCATCTTCCTCTCAGTAGTCTTTCCCTATCACTCTATATTCACACTTATTCAATGTAGGTTATTATTGGCCGTTCACACAGAACGTCTCAGGTTACGTATGTAACCCTGGTTCCCTGAGAAGGGAACGAGACACTGCGTCCTCTAGGGGGCGCTAGGGGGAACGCCGTCTGCGTGACCTGTGTCTGAAGTATACATACAAAAACACCAACGGAGTTGGCCGGCGACAGCCTATGACGTCACTTCCGGTGCGACTCGTCGCTGCCGGAGCGTCACTACCGGCGCGACCACAGTATAAAAGGGTGCCGGTAGAGCAGGACGGTCACTTCTTCGTCTGAAGCTCACATCCTGAAGCATGGCCATGAGCCTAGAGGACGCAGTGTCTCGTTCCCTTCTCAGGGAACCAGGGTTACATACGTAACCTGAGACGTTCCCTTTCGAGGAACTCGAACTGCGTCCTCTAGGGGGCGCTAGGGGGAACGGTTATACCCACGCTGCCATGCTGAGGGGAGTGCCTGACTTAGGAGAGACAGGCACTAAGTACCAACTCCCTAGACTTTAAGGGAGTTGCCCCTGGAATAAGTGACGGCTGTCAGAGAAATATCCCCTACGGCCAGAGCCTGGGCTACCTACCTAACTTACCTGTAAGGGTCGAGGCTGACCCGAGGCAGAGCCCAAGCTTGGAAACCGAGGTATTCCTTCAAGGGGACATGGCCGAAGGCCTAGGAAGTCTAGGCTGGCCTGATTTACAGGAGCCACTGTAGTTCCGTATGATTCCCTCAGGAGTCATAAACAGAGCGCAGCGGTAGCTCCCTGCTCACCTCGGTGAGCGTAAAGAAGGAGCGCGCTAGAAAGAGCGCGCAAAAACCGTTCCTTTTTAGCCTGACAGATGTTAAGGAGAGGAACCCAGGGTGACCGGGGTTTTTTAGCCCTCTCGAGAAAGGGTACGGGCAAAAGCGCCGATACACCTTAACCAAAAGGCGGCGTATCAGAACAGACCTGTATTCCCGAAGGCGGGAGGGAGGTCTGATGCCCCAAGGGGGACGAGTCTCAGCAAACCCTTCCCGCAGAAAGGGGAGCCTCGTCACGCCTTGCCCAGGAAGAGATACAGAGACCAGACCTGAAGGGGAGCCACCTCTTAAAGGCTGCAAAGAAAGCAGCAACATCCCCAGCCCTCAGGCTGTTCTACGGGTAACCTCTCAAGGGGGCTTGTGCCCTTCCCACCCCACACAGACCTATGCTTACCACCTCGATGGAAAGCAAGGGCCCTGCTCTACCAAGGCCCGCAGAACCCTGGGAGCGAGGGCCGAGAAAGAGGCTCCTAGACGTGATCAGAGAATTTCCCCAGAAATAACTCTGACTCGTAAGATGGCGAAACATAGCACAATCCTGCCCACTCCTCAGAGGGGCGACCCGCTAGAACACCACTTTGTCAGGAGCAGGTCTGTGTAAGGGGCGGAAACCCCAGCAGCAGAAAACCCCTCAGGGCAGGATGCAGATCGAGGGTCTCAACCCGGTGGCCTCAGGTCCATGTGTCTATCCCAACGACGGAAGCTCCCTGTGAAAAGATTTTCAAAGGGCTTACCTAGAGATGGGACCGAGACCCTAGAAGTAGTGCTGTAGTGGGGACCTGAAAGCTTCCTATTCCAAAGCCGGAGGCAGATCCAGGCAAGCAGACCATAACCATGGTCAAGGACCAGAGGGGGGTGCTCGAAGAGGACCTACCAAGGAAGCACACAACAAAGCAGGACCCCGACATACAGCAGGATAGACACATAGTACTGAGCCGTACTCACCCCACCGTGGTTCCTGCACATGACTCCGATAGCTCATAAGTTCTCCTGGAGGAACCACCCCGACCATCTGCTTATGACCCAGCAGGGGAGATAATAAAGCAAGGTTATAGGGGAGTAAATCACGCATTGACCAGAACATGCAATGGGCTGCCTACCCAAACCATAGGGAAAAGACAGCATTCACCTGGTCAAGAGACCGCTATTAGAAACCCTGAAAGGGAAGCGATCACCAAGCTCCTATCTGGCTATAATAATAGACAGATCTAGAAAGGTTTCTAGAGACATAAAAATGGATCAAACTCACCCCTCCATGGTTCCCACCATCCGAGCCCTGTAAGGGAGGCCTGAACCATTCTCACCCCACACAGACCTGTGCTTACCATCTCAATGGAAAGCATAAGGCCCTACTCTATCAAGGCCCGCA
Organism: Labeo rohita; assembly: GCF_022985175.1. Lineage (NCBI taxonomy): Eukaryota > Metazoa > Chordata > Actinopteri > Cypriniformes > Cyprinidae > Labeo > Labeo rohita. Next base: position 4,457,168 of record NC_066869.1, read on the forward strand.
GAACCTCGAGAACAAGGGCCACAATGTAGCCAAAGGCTCCTTGGAGCACCAGAGAGTTTCCGCAGAAACGACCCCGATTCATAAGATGGCGAGACATAGCGTGATCAAGCCCACTCCTCGGAGGGGCGACTCGCTAGATCACCAAATGGCATGAGAACAGGTCTGTATGAAAGGGTGGAAATCCAGAAGACGGTCTAGCCAGGTGGCGTAGGTCCATGTGTCTATAAAGCATGTCCAGGAGCTCCCTGCGAGAAAGACTTCCGAAGAGCTTACCTGAAGGTAGGACCATAGCCCTAGATGCAGTGCTGTAGTGGGGACCTGAAAGTTTCCCAATCGATATGCCGAAGGCAGATCCAGGCAAGCAAACCAAACCATGGTGAAAGACCAGAGGGGGGTGCTCGAAGAGGACCTACCAAAGGAAACGCACAAGACAGGTCCCAGAAATACAGCATGGTAGACACAAAATAAGGGATCGAACTCACCCACCGTGGTTCCCATGCCTGACTACAGTTACCAGAAAGACCTTCTTGAGAAACTGTCAGACCATCATAGTGGGTCACCTACTTATAACCCTAACAGGGGAGATAACACCATCTAGGCAGGGGCTCAGGGAGACCACTGCTTAAAAACCCTGACTAGGAGCTCAAAGAGATCGCTACTTAGAAACGCTAGAAAGGGGAGCGATCGCCGAGCTAACACCTGGCTATCCTCAGATAGACAGCTCTATGAAAAGGGACAGGTTAACACACAGCTAGCCTCAGATAGCTGCACTTAACCACATAAATAACGCAAAAAGCTATAACCATCCTCAGATGGCTATACTATCCTCTTGATTTTCTGTCCATACCCTCGAGTATGGCAGAAAATTAACACCACAATCGCAACGCGCAGCATATGTTCAACCCCCTGGGGAGCTGAACACGCTCCGCCCACGCGCCAGACCCCCGCGGGAATCAGGCGGAACGGAGCCGCCGCGAATGCGTTGTTAATGCCCGAGAGGCGAACACACTCATGCAAATTCGGGTATAGAGAAGACTCACCTTCCTCCTTTGCGAATGCATCGCGATGAGCACATCCAGTTCCCTCGCGAGCTGGACGCGCTGCTCCCGACCACACACACACAGCTCGTGAGCTTCGTGCAAGCGGCTACGAGAGCACGCCAGTCAATCGCAAGAAATAAGCACTGAATGCGACGGTCGCATTCAACTCCCTCGAGAGCTGAAAGCGCGGCTGACTACCGCACACACAGCCCGCGAGCCCTGTGTAAGCGAGTATGAGAGCGTGTGTGCCTCTCGCAACAAGCAATAAATGCGGTGATCTCGTTCAACTCCCTCGAGAGCCGATATTCGCTTAATCCTCACCATATAAGGACCGTATGATAGGTGCGGGTATCAGAGCGTGCTTGTTTCTCGCAAGAGACAAGCAAAAAGCGCAATAAACTCCACGGAGCAAAAAGCGCTTGCTCTTTACCACACATCGTCACACGCGAGCCATAATTAAAACATTGGTGAGAAACATGCACTCAATCGAGCTTTGGTTACAGACAAAAGGTCAATGAAGACGAAGAAGAGACCGTCCTGCTCTACCGGCACCCTTTTATACTGTGGTCGCGCCGGTAGTGACGCTCCGGCAGCGACGAGTCGCACCGGAAGTGACGTCATAGGCTGTCGCCGGCCAACTCCGTTGGTGTTTTTGTATGTATACTTCAGACACAGGTCACGCAGACGGCGTTCCCCCTAGCGCCCCCTAGAGGACGCAGTTCGAGTTCCTCGAAAGGGAACACATCTTTGCACCTAAAAACTAAGGAATGTTTAAAAAACACACACACAGCTGATGTGAAATCAAATCCACATCAGACGGGTGGGTTGGAGAAGTTTTGAAATTTTTTCAAAATGTTTCAGAAATGCAAATGAGTACCAGAATTATTAGTAACTTAAAAATGAGAAAGAACAATTAAGTTTCAATAAGAATGTTCATTCCAGTTATTCCACAAATAAATTGCATAATGCAAACTCAATAAAAGTCTATATAAATCTATAAATTATATCAATCATATAAGTTTTACAAATCTGAGAAGGTTAAGTCTATAGAAGAAAGTCTAGGCAAGCCTGTGAGCTTCAGAGCAGAAAAGGAGAAGAAGCAGAATAAGAAGCTGAAGTTCTTTGTCTGCATGTGCATTTATACCCTGTATTCTCGAGGAGGTTTGAAACCACCCAGAAGGAGCAATCTTCCTGTGACAACTGTGATATATTAAAGGTCAATAATGGCTATATGATGTTGTGATGTCCGAAAAGGATAATTATAGCCTGTGGTTTTTAGCACTCCCCAGAAGTGCAGAATGGACATTTGGTTCATATATCTAAAAACTGCTGAAACTCAGACATGTGCAGTTCTTTAATATTAAAAATAACAGAGCTATGCACAAGACGTATGTTAAGCTGGAATTAAAACTAGACATAGCTAACCACAAGGACATAGGCCAAGTACAGACTGTATGTGCCAAAACTAGTCACACAAAGAGCTCATTATGTTCAGTACATCTAGTATATGATTCTTATGAGTTGTTAATACAGAACATTATAAAAATTATGAGTTGTTAATAATAATAATTCATAAACATTTGCATAATTAGTTCATAATACATAACTTCTCATATGAGTATGCAAATTTCAAAAATCCCAACACATCAGTGGCGCATATTGCCTGCTCTGCTATGTTGCTCTCAAATACAACAGTTGCAGAGCAACTTGACTGTAAACAAAAGCTTGCAAAGCTTGCAAGCCCTCTGGGCCTTATGATTATCCCACTGTTTTCAAACTGACGTGAGCATGCTGCATGTAAAAGTTTAAATTATTTTAACTTGACATGGCAATCACGTGCAAGACACTGCAAAAGGCACAAGCGAAGTGGTCATAATGTCCACCTAATGACAAATACAAGGTAGTAAGTTTTTAAGGGCAAAGTATTAACAGGATTAAGATCCAAAATAATGGGAACATGGGAAAATTATGTTGGTTAGAGGTTCTGAATTTCAGTTAAGATTACATTCAGATTAATTGTCCCTAATATATCTGTGCACTTTTGTTGTTGTATATAGAGATAGTCAGAATGGAGACCAGGATCCTTCTCAAACAGTAAATGATGAAATACAAGGAGTCAAAGACCAGCTCAAAACCAGCATGAAGGTCAAGTATGAAAGATTATTTGATGGAACAAAACTCCAAGAGAATCAAACCCTCCTAAACAGGATCTACACACAGCTCTACCTCATAGAGGGAGAGAGCGAAGGAGTGAATGAAGAACATGAGTTTGTACAGATGGAGAAAACAGGCAGAACACAAGACTCAGAATACACTCCGATCTACTGCAATGACATCTTTAAAGCCTCATCTGAACCAGGATGTGAAGACAAAGACCAAATCAAGACTGTTCTTACTAAAGGCATCGCTGGAATCGGAAAAACCGTCTCTGTGCAGAAATTCATTCTGGACTGGGCCGAGGGAAAAGCCAATCAGGATGTGGATTTCATGTTTGTGCTTCCATTTCGAGAGCTGAACTTGATCCGAGATCATCGGTACAGTCTTCACACACTTCTGCTAAACTTTCATTCTGAACTTCAAGATCTGGACTCAAAGATTTATGAGGAGTGTAAAGTTGTGTTCATCTTTGATGGTCTGGATGAAAGCAGAATCACACTGATGTTTTCAGATGATCAGAAAGTTTGTGATGTGACTGAGACTTCATCAGTGGGTGTGTTGATGTCAAACCTCATGAAAGGAGAGCTGCTTCCCTCTGCTCTCATCTGGATCACCTCCAGACCAGCAGCAGCCAATCAGATCCCCTCCAAATACATCAACCGTCTGACAGAAATTCAGGGATTCAATGAGTCTCAGAAGGAGGAATATTTCAGGAAGAGAATCAGTGACCAGCATCAAGCCAGCAGAATCATCTCACACATCAGAAGAGCAAGAAGCCTCCACATCATGTGCCACATCCCCGTCTTCTGCTGGATCTCATCCACTGTGCTTCAGAAGCTCCTGAAAGAAGATGTGAGTGCAGAAATCCCTCAAACTCTGACTGAAATGTACATCCACTTCCTGCTGATTCAGATCAACATGAGGAATCAGAAGTATGAAGAGAGAGATCCAGAGAAACTCCTGCAGTCCAACAGAGAAGTGATTGTGAAACTTGCTGAAGTGGCTTTCAAATCAGCTGATGAAGGGCAATGTGATGTTCTATGAGGAGGACCTGACTGAAAGTGGTATAGACGTCACTGATGCCTCAGTGTATTCTGGGATTTGCACTGAGATCTTTAAGGGAGAAGCTGTGATTCATCAGAAGAAAGTGTACAGCTTCGTCCATCTGAGCGTTCAGGAGTTCCTCGCTGCTTTCTTTGTAATTTACTGCTTTTTAACAAAGAACATTGAACCACTGCAGTTTTTTCTGCGTGATTTAAGAATTTACAGAATTTATGAAGATCCTTTGTTTAGACTACAATTTCCAGATGCAACAAATAAACATGATAACCCTGTGTCTGACACATTGCATGATCTACTAAGATCAGCAGTGATTAAAGCACTCCAGAGTAAGAATGGCCACCTGGATCTGTTCCTGCGGTTCCTGCTGGGCATCTCACTGGAGTCCAATCAGAGACTCTTACAGGATCTACTGACGCACACAGAGAACAGCTCAGAGACCATTACAGAAATCACACAATACATTAAAAAGAAGATCAAATTTAATGATAATTTTTATAATCCCTCAGTTGGTCAATCCATCAATCTGTTCCTCTGTCTGCTGGAAATGAAAGATCAGACTCTGTCTAGAGAGATTCAGGAGTTTTTGAAATCAGACGAACACTCAGAGAAACTCTCTCCTGCTCGCTGCTCAACAATTGCCTACATACTAAAGATGTCAGAGCAGGTGTTGGATGAGCTGGACTTCAAGAAATATACCACATCAGTTGAAGGTAGAACAAGACTGTTACCAGCTGTGATCAACTGCAGAAAAGTACTGTGAGTGTTTAATTATTAACAGCTAAAGAATCATGTTTAATAATGAATCTGGCACCTTTAAAATTAACCCTTTCCAAAATTAGAGATTTTCTCTTAAATATCAAGCTCAGAGTCTTAAATGAGTCATGAAATGGCTTTCCATTAAATTAATATGGCCCTTAATGTTCTTTTATAATGTAAGTAAAGATTTTAGCTCAAAAACAGACATGTTTGCAGATGATGATTAATTATAGTCTTAGTCTTACTGTTGTTGGTAAAAGGCTGCTGTTGTGATTGTCTTATGTGATTTCAAATACTGGATACGTCGTGTCACTTGTGTTTCAGGCTGTAATATTAAAAATGTTCCAGGTTCCATAGGACAGACAACTGGCAACTTTAATGTTATTTCCTGATTGGATTAATTTTGTTATTTCATCTCTTTTAGTATTTCTGCCCATTATCTCATTGGTCAGTGCTGTGAGAGTTTAAGAGATGATTTAAGAGATAATTTATGGTCGGTCATAATTTTGTTGTGTGTCTGTAGATGATCTGACTTGTGTGTGTTTTGTTCTCTTTCAGTCTTTCTGGCTGTAATCTCACTGCTCAACATTGTGAAATTTTGTCATCAGCTCTTCAATCCTTTAACTGTGTCCTAATAGAGCTGGATCTGAGTAACAATGACCCACAGGCTTCAGGAGTGCAGCAGCTCTCTGATGGACTGATGAGTCCAAACTGTCAGCTGCAGATACTGAGGTATTTAAGAACATACAAGAGATGATTTATGGTCTGCTGGTCAAGATGTTGGTGTGTGTAGATGATTTGAGTGATCCGTGTGTTCTGCTCTCTTTCAGTCTTTCTGGATGTAATCTCACTGCTCAGTGTTGTGAGAGTTTGTCATCAGCTCTACAATCCTCAAACTGCGTCCTGAGAGAACTGGATCTGAGTAACAATGACCTGCAGGATTCAGGAGTGAAGCTGATCTCTGACGGATTGAAGAGTACAAACTGTCAGCTGCAAATGCTGAGGTATTTAAGAAAATATAAAAGATAATAAGTGATAATAATCAGTTGGTCATAATATCGGTATGTGTAGGTGATTTGACTGATATTTGTGTTCTCCTATCAGTCTTGTTGGCTGTAATCTCAGTGGTCAGCACTGTGGGAGTCTATCATCAGCTCTACAATCCTCAAACTCTGCCCAAACTCTGAGAGAGCTGGATCTGAGTAACAATGACTTACATGATTCAGGAATGAAGCTGCTCTCTGATGGACTGAGGAGTCCAAACTGTCAGTTGCAGACACTGAGGTTTGAGTTTCACATTCAGTTTTATTAATTTTGTTTTATGAAAAGGTAAAAAATTAGGGCTGAAAAAAAAAATAGGGTTGCCCCATAATAGTCCACTACTGTTAGTTGAAAAGAAGAGGCTTAAATGACAAGAATTTTTTTAGTTGATTAGTCTCAGGAAAAAAATAGTGGTGTGATGGACAGAAATTCAAACATTTGCCTATTATTCATTGGCCTCAAATATGCCTTATCACTTGAAACATGTAAGTAGTAGCAACTTAACATGACGGCTTGCTCGCTCTAACATTAAACTAGGAAATGTGCCCTAATATTTGACACATATGTTTGTGTAGAATGTGGAAGCTGAATAATAGTAGTGATATACTCTGTCAGTTTTGGTCATATGGATAAGAGTAATACATCATTTAAAGGTGTTAAGTGTCTACTTTTATTTCTGTAATCTCACAATAACAACAAAATATTGTGCTTTTGTAAAATAATGAAACTCATCTTTAGAAACGTGTGTGTCTGTAGATGATCTGTCTGTGTGTGTCTGTAGGTTGTCTGGCTGTATGGTGACAGAGGAAGGCTGTGGTTATTTGTCTTCAGCTCTGAGTTCAAACCCCTCACACCTGAGAGAGCTGGATCTGAGCTACAATCACCCAGGACAATCAGGAGTCCAGCTGCTCAAACACAAACTGGAGGATCCAAACTATAAACTGCAGATACTCAGGTATGTCAAACACAACTATAGGGTTATGTAGCAGAGCCAGTTATCTAAAAGACAAGTAAACAGGAACAAATAAACAAATTACAAGGAGAAGTGCAAATAATTACAACAGAATAAAGATTTTGAGCTACAGGCAAAAGAAGTGAAAAAACGTTTTGGTGGAATTTGAGGTTTTCACAAAAATGAGTTAATTAAGCCCTGTTTTAGGGATCCTAATGCACCACATAATAATTAAACATCTAAAATGATCTTTGTATGTTTTCTGAGAGGAGTACCTTTTTCTCTGCTGACTTCTGGACGACTGCTACTGCTTCTCACTATAAGTTGTAGGTCTATTGTTGAAAAGTGCAGAATTCCAACTTTATGAATATTCATATCAAATTCTCAATAACATGAGTCCAAACCAGTGAAATATGATATTTAAACCCATGCTGATAAAAACAAAACGATCACGCTGACTGACATTTGCAAAATGCAAGCGTGAAGATGAAAAAGATGCGCCTCTCCGAGAGTACATTATTGCGAAATATGTCTGGGCAAGATTCACACAAACATAATCTGTTATATCTTACATGAAAGTTTAGTTAATGGTTGGGGAAAAATCTGATGTGTAACATTATTTTAGATCCATGCATTACAGTGGGTCTTAATATATATCTGTCTCTAAGTTAATCAAACATAAAAATCACTTGCTGCTCTTGACTAAACTCCTGTTTATATGCATCTCTGTTCTTATTTTTAGTAACAAAGATAAAATGAAAAATAGCTATATTGTGATTAATAACATAGTAATTATTACTATTAAGAAAAGAATTGGAGGAAAATATGCACCAATGTTGCTTTGGTGATTTCGCTTTGGAGTCTTCAAAAACTTGAACTAAATTTTTCTCAAAATCAACTCAAACATGACTCTTATCAGTCTCAGTAATTTTTGAAAATCTTTGAAATTTTTTGAAAATTTGCTCATTCTGACTCATTTTGCCAGCATGGGTCAGATTTGTTATTGTGTTTTCTAGTCTAGTAACAAAACAAATGGCTTCACTAGCCTGTTAACTAATATTACATGTTGATGAAGTGTTTACTCTAGATTTTGTATGTTTCAACAATTGGGCATAGATAGAAAAAGGATCTACCAGCCGTGGTCAATTTTTATTATTCTAGGTATTATCAGTTGGCCAGAATTCTGAGACCACAAGAGACGTGTAGGACACTTATATATTTTATATATTTTATATTTTATATATTTATATGTTAAGAGCTCACTTCACAACACAAACTCTTTAGATCACCCACCCCTAACATTATCTACATTAATGTGTGTTTGTGTGTTTATAGTGTGGATCATGGAGGAGAGATCAGGATGACAACAGGACTACGAAAGTGTACGTTTACAGACATGCACACACACACACGTTGGATTTTCATTTTTTTCTTTGGGGACATTCCACTAACATAATAATTTTTATACTGTATGAACTGTATTTTCCATCCCCTAAATGTAAGAATGTTCAGGACCAGCTTATACAGCTCATGACCAGCTAAGGACCAGCTCATACCAGCAGCCATGCTTCAAAACATACCAGCATATGCTGTTTTGTTGCTCTAGATGTTTCTCTCTTCTTGTGTTCAGATGCCTGTGATCTCACACTGAATCCAAACACAGCACATGCTCAACTCATCCTTTCTGATGGGAACAGGAAGGTGATGCGTGTGGAAGATCATCAGCCGTATCCTGATCACCCAGAGAGATTTGATGAATATTTTCAGGTTCTGTGTGTTGAGAGTCTGACTGGACGCTGTTACTGGGAGGTTGAATGGAGTGGATCTGCAGATATCTCACTTTCATACAAAGGAATCAGCAGGAAAGGATGGAATGACTGTAAGTTTGGATCTAATGACAAATCCTGGAGTCTGAACTGCTCTGGTGACAGTTTCTCTGTCCGTCACTATAAGAACTACACTGATATACCTAGTGTCTGTTCATCCTCTCATAGAGTAGGAGTGTATGTGGACGTGTCGGCCGGCTCTCTGTCCTACTACAGCGTCTCTGACACACACACACTCACACACTTACACACATTCAACACCACATTCACTGAACCCCTCTATGCTGGATTTACAGTTTATTATGGTTCCTCTGTGTCTTTGTATGATATTAAATGACAGAGAGACTCTCTGTAAATCCTCTTTCTGATGTTCACATGCACACAAATTTTGGATCATTACATTTGTATTAATTCATTTAATATAAATTAATACTGGAAGAGGTTGGATGTGCTCCAATAATTCATTTATCTCCAGTGCCATTGTGAGTTATGCTCCAACCAAATGTTGATCTAAGCTTATTAGAAAGAAGGGCCCTATGAAACAGAGGTATATGATGTAGGGGACCATATGGGGTCAAGGTGTGGAGAGTACATGCAGATTCACAGATGCTTCAAAAGATCCAAAAACAGGTCATGTGGGCTCTGCATTTGTGATACCCAAGTTAAAAGTCAATAAGAGCAGTAGAATATCACTGACTTTAATGATCAGCGTATACTGGAGAGATGTTTGCAATAATTGTGGCAATAAGATTGATTAATGAAGTTAAAATATCCAAGGCAATAATATGTTCAGATTCTAGTTCAGTTTAGTAATATAAAAGTAGAGTTTTTGTGGGTTCCAGCTCATATTGGGTTGAGAGGTAATGAAGAGGCAGATAATTTAGCAACAAAAAACAACGATAAATAGTTGATATTCAGATCAATTATCAAAAACATGAGAACATGAGGACAAAAGGTCTATGCCTACCAGCTCCCAAAACATATTAAGCTTAAATCTTTCCAAAACATGCTTAGCAGGATACATCCTATGAAAGGTATTTTGTAAAACACTTCCTTAATTTTGTTATTGATACAAAACTTATTCGGCAACTTCTATACTTTCACCCAAAATATATTACCAAATAAAGAAGACCAACAAATTCTTGCTGCAGGTAAAGACAGAACAAAGAGCTTTCCTTATAATCTTATTGCTACACCATTGTTTTAAAACATCAACATTTTCAATGAAAATGTTTCCACAAGGATTAACTATGCTGATTCCTTCTGAGACACAGTTGTTTAAAAGCATCATCACACTCTTTGGAATTGCATGAACAATAGCAATAGTAAATTCTCTTGGTTTAATTGGTAATTGGACTTTTTGAAGAAATTTAGAATAAGAAAATAAATACCCATGAGAATTAATTAACAGTCTTTCTAAAAGAATACCTTCATTGAACCAAATATGATAGAATAAAGATTTGTTTTAAAATAAAATATCCTTGTTATTCCATATAAAATAGTTGTGCTTATACACCAATTTCCATGCAAACAAGGCTTGTCTATGAAAAGCGGCCAATTTAACAGGAATTTTGCCAACAGAAAAATTACAATTCAACAAAAAGTCTATGCCTCCCAGAGTATTGAATATATAATTAGGAAATACATTCCAAGGGCTTTCTCTATTCTTCATAAACTATTTTAACCATTTAATTTTAAACGTGTCATTAAGAGTCTTATAATCTAAGACTTCCAGTCCCCCTTGCTCTTTAGGATTACAAATTACCTCTTTTTTTTTTAAAATAATGTGTTAATGTGTTTTTTTTCTCCAAATAAAGTTATAAAGAATCTGATCTAATTCTTTAATAATCTTGAGAGGCACATCTAACGATAAACGACAGATCTAGATCATTTAATAAACAAACATTGAACAGGGCTTTATGAGGTGTGTGACGTTAATGAAACAGTTGAACATGTTATAAAGTACTGTAGGAAATATACTGTTGAAGGACAGAGAATAAGGGAGAGCAGGTTTCAGTTAAGAATGTATTAAATCCAGGTAGAGATATTAAATCATTATTGTAAATCCCGTCAGGCGGGCTGAGGATGGACGGAGGAGCTGAGCTGAATCGCCGGATGAAGCTCTGTGACTCTGAACGGGGACATGAATTAACGGTGACTGCATGTGGGTTGGTACATAAATCTAGCGACTGTAGAGTATCAATGGTCCATTTCAGAGATAGGTGGCGGTAATGCACTTATAAAGTATACGAACCGCCGTAAAACAACAAGAAGAAGTAGAACCAGCTGTGCTCTGACGCGCGCTCTGCCGGTATAAACTGGTATAGCGACTCCGTCAAGAAACTGGAGATTGAAAGCAAAAGTTAAAAGTTCATGGGTGAGAAGACGACATTTCAGAGCCGCATAAAGCTTTCACAAAAGTTACTTAAAGGTCAGTTTTTGTGCTTCGATATCATATCATACACTTATTAACGGGTGTAGATCCGTGTTGTTGTTAGCTTCATTTGTTGGCTCGGTTTTGTTTGAGAATCAGAATAGACACTAAACCGCCTTTATTTTTTCGTTCCACGTAAGGAATAAAGCTTGATTTATTATTGTTCTATATTTCTTATGTGTTGATGCATATGAAGTGAGATGTTTCAAGTTTGTTTGTAATGTCTATAAAGTCAGAGACGCATTGAAATATGTGTGATGGGGCGCGGCTCTAGGCCTGTTTTATTTCTGTTGTACACGCAGTTGAGAAATACACAGGATTTTCCTACTTTATGTAAAACGAAGGTTTGTGAGTTTAATCGGACGGCATTATATTATACTATATTTCAATTAATTATTTAAATGCTAACAGCGTTAAACTGCATTATAGGGGCCTGTTTTATTATCATTTTTATTCCATTGCAAGCAATTCAAAGTAAAAAATAATGTATCAGAATTAAACTGTAAGTGACATTAATTATTTATTGTCATTATTTGTATGCTATTTAATCGTCAAATTCCTGATTGTGGTAATATATGGTCAGGCCTAACAAGACCTTATCTAATGATCTGGTCAACATCACCTCTCTTCTTGTCTTTAATGCATCAAATGTTGTGACAAGAACAACAGCACATGAGCTTTTAAATTAAAAATGTGGTTCATTATTATACATTTTAAGTGTAAAACGTTTTGTTTATGCAAAAATTGTTTTCAGATTCAGATTCTGCTCTCATGAGGAACAATCACATGATGAACATACAAATGTTTGTTTTTTCACTCTGGAAATGTGGACGAGTTGATGAGCACAAGCTACTGATGTCTGAACTCACATTAAACTGTTCTTTATTTTTCTCCTTCTTCCTTACAGATGATTATAATTTCACTAGTAAATCAATAGGAGCTGTGTTTGTTTGACCATCACACACATAGTTTCCCTAAATAAGATGAACTTCTCACATGGTGGTTGAAGTGAAAAGGTAATTTGTTATTATTTTACTCAGTGCAGTTGTCTTTAGTGCATTTATAAAGACAAAAAGATGGATATATTGTCATGTTTTCTATATAATACTACATACAGGCTAGGTGTCATTTCATCATTATGGAGGACAGACAGAAAGATGCATCTGAAATGATGCAAAATTCTCAGAAAACACCATCTCCAGAACCCAGCTGTGTGTCTCTGAAGAGTGACAGATCATTGATTCTTCCTCTTAACTTCAGTAATGGAGCAGTGACCTCTGACCCCAGGTGAGACACTGTATATTACAGACAATAGCCTGATTTCACCTGCTATATTGAAATATCAAATGATGATCAGGTGGGAAAACCTCTGAAATAAACCAAGCAATGCGATGGTCAGGAGATAAAGGCAAGTTCAGAGTGACACTATCATTTCTAGCAGATGGAGGAGTGTCCTTTTTTGCCATCAGAGGCCACACGTTCCATTCAATAGTTCTTAAATAGATATGAGATATGTATAAACGTCATATTGTTTGCACAATTATAGTTATTATTATAAGTCACTGTTTAGTGGTCTTTACACACATTATTACATACCTGTAGGCCTACTCATGTCTTTCTGAAATTTACTTGACTCAAGCTGGCATATGTGTGATTTGTTGTTTTGTTTTTTGTATTTTGTATTTTTTTTTTTTTTGGTCCATTAGTATGAAAATCAACAGGAATGTTAAATAATAATAAACATCATCATTTATAATAAATACAGTCCTTAAAGGGGTCATCGGATGCCCATTTTCCAGAAGTTGATGTGATTCTTTAGGGTCTTCATGAAAAGTTTATAATATACTTTGGTTAAAAAATGGTAGTGTAAAACAACACCCTTTTTACCTTGACAAAATGAGCTCTGATCGCTCCGCCCCACTCATCTCTCTGTGGAGTGACGAGCCTGTTTACTTTAGCCGAAACTTGCTAACTAGCACAATATTAATAAAGGTGATCGTAAAGATTCATAAAAAAACCCTTATACTCACTTGATCATGAAGCTGGATCATGAACGATTCGCGTGAACATAGACCAATATACGTAGATCGCAGTGGCGTACGGGACACCCCCGCAGCCCCCCGCGGTGCAATGGAGCCCCGACCTTTTGGGGGGCTCCATTGCAGGACATTTTAAAAGGCAGTGCTTCGAGACACTGCAAAAAACCTGAGACTTGAGTGCAAAGGTAGTGCAGTGGAGCGGGATTAATGTTCTAAAATAACAACCAGGGAAAATACATTTTTCCTCACATTTCACTTGTCATAAACACTACCTCTAAGACGTAATGAAAGAGGATATTTTTATGCTTATGCTTACGCTTAAGTGGCTTACGGAGCCCCACACATGACAGGAAAAAAATTAAATTGTGCGCACAGTATTATTTGCTTCCCCGTTTTAAAAATTAGTTGATTTGATCCGACTAAATCCTGGTTACGATTTAGTAATGTCATGTGCACGACTTAGTAAAATGAGGAAACGAATATCCGTGCGCACAATTTAGTAAAATGAAAAAACGAATTCGTGCACACGATTTAATTTTTGGTCCTGCATGTCATGTGCGGGGCTCTGTATGCTTTAAGCAGGTCTTAAACAAACAAACAAACAAAAAAAAAACGGTTCACTCCGAGCAGAATTGGTATTTTCTGTTAATGTGTTTCTCTGTATTATTAGGCTACCGTTTAGTGTTTTCTTTAGGCTACTCAAAAAGAAAGAAAAAAACACGAAGAGAGTCTTGATCTGGTAACCTATCTTGCCCTCATTCATAGCCAATACTTTCAAAAACTTTCAAAGCTTTAAAAGACATTAAAGTATTTCTTTCAAGGTATTTCAAATGTTTGTAAAAACACGCTTCTTGTAAAAAAAAATCGTTTCGAAAAAACTTACATCGCATTTCATTATCACATTCAGAAATAGCTGATGTAGGTTAAATACCGGTAGCCTAAATCAAAATGTTTACAAACATTATAAACACAACTAGGCTTTTATTTTATTCCCTTCTCTCCACATCAAATTATCCACAACACTATCCTTTACAAAGACTATAACAGCACATTGAGGCGCTGGCCACCCTGAATGGAACAACTGACTATTTAAATTAAACATTGTAAATGTATATGTTTTTATATGTTTTTAAAAAATGTATTTCATTTTGATAATGAACAGGCTGCAATGTCTAGCAAAAATGTTGTGTGTGTGTGAGGCGCAGGCGCGATCACTGCATTTTTTTCCCAACTGTTACTCGTAATTTAGTCATACCAATGCTGGTTGCTCATACAAGCAAGATATCAGTTATCACTGTAAAGCTTTGACAAAAAAAAGGAAAGAAAAGAAAAAATAAGAAAACTGTAAAGCTTTTACAAAATAGAGAAAAGAAAATGGCTTTCCGCCTCGTTTACGTGAACTTTGGATCGTGTCACAATGAATCGAAATTCAGCAATTTTCCCCCTTTTGTTTTGTTAACCCGTTAATGATTTAAGTGAAATATATTTATATGTTTTTGTGCCCTGGTCCGCTGCTGCACTTCTCTGACAACCTGTTTCAATGGAAGCAGAAATCATCACCAGATTTTGCCATATAATTTATCATTCGTTCTTGAAACTGAAAGTGATCACGACAGTTCTCCAGAGCGCAATGTTAACTGATAAATCAGTTATGTCAATGAGAGACAGACTCAGGAGCACAATATGTGTTGCCCAATGATGAATTTGGTGCAAATAGTCCGTTGTTGCATTTGGCATGACCAGTCTTTGTGAAGCATAATGTTGTGGATAATTTGGTGTGGAGAGAAGGGAATAAAATAAAAGCCTAGCTGTGTTTATAATGTTTGTAAACATTTTGATTTAGGCTACCGGTATTTTAGCCTACATCAGCTATTTCTGAATGTGATAATTAAATGAGACGCATGTTTTTCAAAACGATTTTTTTTTTACAAGAAGCGTGTTTTAACAGCAAACATTTGAAATATTTTGAAAAAATACTTTAATGTCAACTGGTGCCCAATGATGAATTTTCGTGCATGACATCGCTGCCGGTGGGAGGGGCCCCATCTCCTTTTTTGCGGGGGGGCCTCTAAGAAGTGCGGTACGCCACTGGTAGATGGGGAGGTGCATTCTCTTCACAAACAAATGTAATCTACTGCATCTTCAGCAGCTCAGATGTCGGGAGTAAATGACGACCACTATGTTCATTATTACATCCAGCAACACAACACCTCAATCACTCAATCAGAGATATTCTTCTCTAACTTACATCCCTGCTCCGGCATCAAAACAAAGAGGGCGGACTGTGACAGCTGATCTGAGGTAAGACGCTCATGTCAATCAACTATTGTGGGAGCGGCCTCTGTCATGTGACGCCACAACGACAGGCATCTGAGAATGACTCGATTCGAAAAAGGGCATATTATTTTTACAGATTAATTAAAAACCACTGCATGGATTTTTATCATTATAGGGTAGATTTGTACATACACTGACAACCACATTAATGTTCAAACAACATGAAAAAGGGAACTTAGCATCCGATGACCCCTTTAATACTGCATCATGTGCCGTCATATTACTTGAATCCGTTAAGACTGATCATCCCATATTCATGAGAATCTAAGTGAAAGTAGATATTTCATGCAAGAAAAACATATAATCTTCTTCTGGGTTCCAGGTCATATTGGCATATCTGGTCATGAGAAAGCAGACATCAGTCAAATTCCACCCCCTGATCTCAGACAATTTATAACTTTTATATTAAGAACATGTGGCAGATGGAATGGGATGAATGCCATGGAAATAATCTATGTGAAATAAATCTAGAATAAGATGAATGTGTTTTATTAATTTCAAATCTAGGTATGATCAGGTTGTTTTTACAAGACTCACACGTAGTTACTTATTAAAAGGTGAACCACCGCCATTATTCCTTCTTTGTCAAATGACTGTTAAACATTGTTTTATTGGACTGTACAGGTTTTTAACATAAATATTTATTCAGAGATGTGCTTAACTGATGAATTTAAAAGAATATCACCTGGATGTATTTTAGATTTTTTGTCTATTTTAAACCTTAAGGCCTGGTTTTACAGTCAGGGCTTAGACTAAACCAGGATTAGGCCATAGTTTAATTAGGACATTGGAGTAATTATTATAAACGTGCTTAGAAAAAAAACATTACTGGTGTGCAAAACAAGGGCACTGACATATTTTAAGATCAGTCAGTGCAAGTTTCTTTTCAGACTTACATTTTAGTCTAGGAACACTGATCTATATATGATGACTGGATCGATCATTGTGTTCTAAACTAATGTTTAGCCACCGGAAGTGGTCGATCCGCCATCTTACTATTCCCTACCGACAGAGAGCACCATTGACTCACAGCTAAACCGCTGACCTAAAATGAAGTGTATCAGTCACACAGGACTAGTTTTTATAATATGTGTATGTAAATTAATTTTTACTTAAAATGTTATCTGTGTTTTTAAACGAGTCTGAGTCATTGATTCAATTACACATTCAATCGCTTGCTTCATTCCTGAATGAATGATTCAGTGATAAAATCAGTGATTTACATCTGCTGACAGTTTTAGTTTCATTTTTAAAGTTTCATTTTATCTTTTTAGTTATTTAAATCATTTAATATTTGATATTTCTATATTCAAAATGTTATATTTAACATTTTTGCATTATTAATGTTTATTATTAACATTGATCTCAACATGAATGTTATGTAGGCTGAATTAACAAACGTTTAAATCATTTACTGCTTCAAAATGATTATAATGAAATCATTGTTGAAACATGTTTTTAGCCAGATAAATACGAATAAAAATACTACATCATAACAGCATAAACAGTGATTAACAAGGCAAATTATATGTATACAAAGCATAAGTCTTTATACAGATTTCAGAATGAGCATTTTGTCATTTGTAAACATGGTGAACGTCTGATGTTTATCATGTTCCTCTAATGTTCTCTCCTGTAATGTTTATAAACGTAACTTTTTAATAAGCAGAGGGAATTCCAGACATTAAACAAATAATGGTTTATATGTTTAGGACGTTTGCGTTGTGAGAATGTACAGTGAGACGTCACATATGAAAACGCTGACTTGTTAGGTGATGTTTTGTCATCAAAGTCGTATAATTTCCTATTCATTCAATAGAAAGTGCCTTCACTTCTATGACGTCATGAGCAATCCAGTTCTCTATTATAGATCAGTGATTAAGACTAGGCTTAAGCCTGGTCTGTGAAACCAGGGGTAAATGTTTGAAATAGCCTTTTAATTGTATGACTTTTTTGTTTTTGATTTTGTTTTTGTTTTCACCATGAAGATAGCCTTGCTAAATGTATGTATGTATGTATGTATGTGCAGGCTTAGGCTATGTTCACAGTTGGTGTATTTTTGAAACTGGCAGCATCTTTTTTTACATTATAATCCTATGGATTAAACCGTGTTTTCCAAAAAGTCCTGAGTGTTTTTTTAAACGCCACCGCTGGCGTCTTTTTCTGCAGCTTAGAGCCTCTTTTCAGGTTGAACTTTTTTTGAAAAATAAGAAGCCCTACGTCAAGCGCCAGTAACGCTGTTGCGCTTCAGGTGTCCCTTTTTCGAGTCCCGGCTCACATACGTTTCCTGATCCCGTCCCTCTCTCGTCAAGTGTGACAGTGACCTTATGTGTCATCACTGACAATGTCAGAGACAACAAAGAATGATTCCAGAAAGAGTTCAGCGCATGTGCTTGATGAT
This sequence comes from Labeo rohita, assembly GCF_022985175.1. Lineage (NCBI taxonomy): Eukaryota > Metazoa > Chordata > Actinopteri > Cypriniformes > Cyprinidae > Labeo > Labeo rohita. Next base: position 4,475,213 of record NC_066869.1, read on the forward strand.
TTTCTTTTCATCAAGTGGAATGAAAGAGTGATCTGTTGCATTCTCTGTACATCTAGTTCACAACACCACAACAAACTGCCTTTACAACTACAACTACACACTGAAAGCAAACAAGTGACTGCAGTGTTCTGACTAATAATGAGTTATTTCTGTGTTTTTCTCTGAATCTTCAGCAGGAAGAAAAAGAGGAGATCTTCATCTCCTGATCACAGCTGTGTGTCTCTGAAGAGTGACGGATCAATGCCTCATCCTCCTGACCTCAGTGAAGGAGCAGTGACCTCTGACCCCAGGTGAGGCGCTGTATATTACAGACAATAGCCTGATTTCACCTGCTATATTGAAATATCAAATGATGATCAGGTGGGAAAACCTCTGAAATAAACCAAGCAATGCGATGGTCAGGAGATAAAGACAAGTTCAGAGTGACACTATCATTTCTAGCAGATGGAGGAGTGTCCCTTTTTTTTGTCGTTTAACATGAAAATCAACAGGAATGATAAATAATAATAATAACACCATCATTTCTAATAAAAACAGTCCTTAATACTACATCAAGTGCCGTCATATGACTTGAATCAGTTAAGACTGACCATCCCATATTAATGAGAAACTAAGTGAAAGTAGATATTTTATGCAAGAAAAACGTATCTTTTTCTGCTGGGGTCCAGGTCATATAGGGGATGGGGGTGTGACATCACGGCTCTAGCGCCGCAGTGGCTGATGGAAAAAGAATCACTATATTGTGAGGCCACTTGTTGTGACACGCCGAGGAAGTTTTAGTCACGGGAAGAACTGTCTGTTCGCAGGATCGACAGGGCAAAAAATAGACAAAAATAGCCTGGAAACAGAATGAAGGGAGTCATGTGTCTGATGTATCCAAACTGATTGGTCGCGAGGAGAGCAGAGCACTATTATCATCAGTTATCAAAAGAGGACGTGTTATTGGTTTCAGTTTTGTCACATACTAACATGCATGTTAAAACAAAGAACTATTGTTTGTGTGCACTGTATAACAAGGCATGATAAGGTTGCGTTCTGCACACATAAGATTGTTTTGCACACAATATTAAACATTCCTGAAACTTCTGCCGTCACAACGATATAAATAATATGAAAAAATTAAACTAATCAGTGACACTTGCACAATTACATTTGCAGATAGCACATACTTTGTGGTCATATGGTCAAATGAGCCTAAAATGCAAAATAATCATCAACATTTGTGAAGTTGTGAAAATGAGAAAATAACATATTTGTTAAATACAGTTTTATTTATCATATGTTCTCATATTTAATGTTTTATTTTTACTTTTTGTAAAGCCATAGTCACATTTTAAACTTTTTGTAGAGTTCATTTTAAGAATATCCTGATTTCTGAATATCCTGATATTTAATCGCATTAATGTCAACACAACACATTCTTTGAAAGATCATTTCCTCATCCTCCTAACCTCAGTGATGGAGCAGTGACCTCTGACCCCAGGTGAATGTGAACATATAACTAGTGGGTGATTTAATTATAACTAGTGAGTGAAACTAGGAAACAACAATTCATGCTAGACTATCATGTGTAATGAATATCATGTGATATCATGTGTAATGAAAAATATTATTGGTTAAATTCCTTTTTATATATATAATATATATATATATTTATATTTATATATAGCAGTGTGAATAGAGATGATCAGACCAGAGATCCTCCACAACCAGTGAATGATGAACTACAGAGAGTCAAAGAGCAGCACAAAACCAGCATGAAGAACAAGTATGAGAGATTATTTGAGGGACTCAAATTCCAGGAGAATCAAACCCTCCTGAACAGGATCTACACACAACTCTACATCATAGAGGGAGACAGTGAAGGAGTGAATGAAGAACATGAGGTTTTACAGATGGAGAAACAAGCCAGAACAAAACACTCACAAGACACTCCAATCTACTGCAATGACATCTTTAAAGCCTCACCTGAACCAGGATGTGAGGAGAAAGACCAAATCAAGACTGTTCTTACTAAAGGCATCGCTGGAATCGGAAAAACCGTCTCTGTGCAGAAGTTCATTCTGGACTGGGCCGAGGGAAAAGACAATCAGGATGTAGATTTCATGTTTGTGCTTCCATTTCGAGAGCTGAACTTGATCCGAGATCATCGGTACAGTCTTCACAGACTTCTGCTGGTCTTTCATCCTGAACTTCAAGATCTGGACTCAAAGATTTATGAGGAGTGTAAAGTTGTGTTCATCTTTGATGGTCTGGATGAAAGCAGAATCACACTGATGTTTTCAGATGACCAGAAAGTTTGTGATGTGACTGAGACTTCATCAGTGGGTGTGTTGATGTCAAACCTCATGAAAGGAGAGCTGCTTCCCTCTGCTCTCATCTGGATCACCTCCAGACCAGCAGCAGCCAATCAGATCCCCTCCAAATACATCAACCGTCTGACAGAAATTCAGGGATTCAATGAGTCTCAGAAGGAGGAATATTTCAGGAAGAGAATCAGTGACCAGCATCAAGCCAGCAGAATCATCTCACACATCAGAAGAGCAAGAAGCCTCCACATCATGTGCCACATCCCCGTCTTCTGCTGGATCTCATCCACTGTGCTTCAGAAACTCCTGAAAGAAGATGTGAGTGCAGAAACCCCTCAAACTCTGACTGAAATGTACATCCACTTCCTGCTGATTCAGATCAACATGAGGAATCAGAAGTATGAAGAGAGAGATCCAGAGAAACTCCTGCAGTCCAACAGAGAAGTGCTTGTGAAACTTGCTGAAGTGGCTTTCAATCAGCTGATGAAGGGCAATGTGATGTTCTATGAGGAGGACCTGATTGAGAGCGGCATAGACATCACTGATGCCTCAGTGCATTCTGGGATTTGCACTGAGATCTTTAAGGAAGAAGCTGTTGTTCATCAGAGTAAAGTCTACAGCTTCATCCATCTGAGCGTTCAGGAGTTTCTCGCTGCTTTCTATACTTTACACTACCATATTTGTACTACAATGGAAGCACTAAAGTTTTTTGCACTGCATAATATGTTTGAAGCAGCAATAGATGCATCTCTACAAAGTAAAAATGGACAGCTGGATCTGTTCCTGCGGTTCCTGCTGGGCATCTCACTGGAGTCCAATCAGAGACTCTTACAGGATCTACTGACACACACAGAGAACAGCTCAGAGAGCATTAGAGAAATCACACAGTACATTAAAGAGAGGATCAAAGATGGACATGGACTCTCCACTGAAAGATCCATCAATCTGTTCCTCTGTCTGCTGGAAGTGAAAGATCAGACTCTGTCCAGAGAGATTCAGGATTTTGTGAAATCAGACAAACACTCACAGAAGAAACTCTCTGCTGGTCACTGCTCAACAATCGCCTACATGATTCAGATGTCAGAGGAGGTGCTGGATGAGCTGGATGTTCAGAAATACAACACATCAGATGAGGGGAGAAAAAGACTGATACCAGCTGTGATCAACTGCAGAAAAGCTCTGTGAGTGTTTTCTTGTTGTATTCTTATTGATGTCTTTACGTAACTTAGCAATCATACGCAAGTCTCTTTTATAGGTATTTATAAATTCAATATAATTGTTCACTAGTTTGAAAAAAAGGTGAGCAACCTTTTTATAAAGGTGACCCTATTAAAATTATGCTCCTTTTTACAAGATGTAAAATAAGTCTACATGATCTGGTCGAAATTGCAAGTATCGGAGCCGGTAACAATACTGACTACTGGATCAGTGCATCTCTACAAGAAACATTGACTTGAATCATTAGTGGACCTTACTTGTGCTCAACTGAAAAGGATTGTGACCTACTATTTGGACAACACTGCTAATAGTTTTACCTTTTAATTTTATTAATTGAAAAAAAAAAACGTTATTATATTTTGCATTATATATACATAGCTATATATATTACATATGTTTCAGTAAAACATCTATTTCGCTCTCATTCAGATTGTCCAGCTGTAATCTCACTAGTCAGTCATGTGAAATTGTGGCTTCTGCTGTACAATTTTCAAACCTGAGAGAGCTGGATCTGAGTAACAATGATCTGCAGGATTTAGGAGTGAAGCTGCTCTCTGATGGACTGAAGAATCCAAACGGTCAGCTGCAGATACTGAGGTATGTAAAAGTAACATTTTCCATGTCTGTTTTTCAGTAGAATCCTGATACTCTGAAAGCTGAGCCTACCTATAGCTCAAACAGCAGAGCATGGTGCTTTCAAAACCAAAGTCAGGTTTTCTGTTCCCAGAGAATTCATAAACTGATCAAATATATGACTTCATTGCAATGCAAGTCACTTTGCAGTATCTTAAAAAGCACAAACATAAATGAGTAGTTTTGTTGTAAATGTTATTAGTAATCTTAGTATTATTAAGTATTATTAGTAATATTTTGTTGTGAATTTCATTAATGAAAAAATGGGTGAAAAAAAGTGTAATTTACTTAATTTCTTTTGTGCAATTCAGAGGGAGGAATTTTGTCCCAGCGGCTTTTTTATAGGTGCTATTTATAATTTTCCACCACTAGATATTGCACAGGAGCACAAGCACCTGAGACCAAAACAAACATATGCTTCGGCCACACCTCTGCCCTCCCTTCGTGCTATGCTAAAATATAAAAAAAGATGATGTTTTCATTCAGAAAGAGTAGTATTTTATAATTTTTGTAATTTTAGTCAGAATCAGTCCAATTTTAATCCTGCTGCTAAGGTTAGTGTAAGTTTCAAAAGACGGGGTTCACAAGCACACCCAGCTGTCCCAGCTGGCAATACACTGCATAGAAAAGATTGGATTACCACATACATATAGGGGTTGTGACTTCACTTTCTGCCAAGGATGTCATTACTTCATTATGTCTTTATATAGCAAATAGTTGTTTGCTGATCGTGTGTGTATATATTCGCCACAAGAGATTCACTTATTCATTTTCATAAGTGTTTAGTAGTTGTAGTCCTGCTGCTGATGTTCCTGATAATGGAGTCACCCACTATCAAATTCCTGGGCTCGGCTGTGCTCTGAGCTGAATGCCGCTGTCTGCTTGACCTTGAGCACCTGTTAGTAGCAATGTTAGCTGCTGGCTGATAGGAATAATGTTCAGTCACATTTGGGGATTCCTCACCCTCATTCATTAATGCTTCAAATCTGTTCTCAAGGTGTATAGGGGGTGGTAGAATACCTGTGTTTGCAAGCTTTGTCATAGACGTATCTGGTGTAGAGCATGCAATGGCAGCAATATGAGATACTCATGACAATCTGTCTCTAGTGCATTTGGGTCTCAATCCCTGTTTGTGCCATCGATTACTGTTTTGGTCAGTTTTTGCTTGTTCCTCTACACTTGGTAATAACTGTTGAGATTCACAAGATTCACGGGACTCACTGGCTGTATGCTGAGGGACATACATGACGATGGTCTTCTGAATGTTCCGCCTATTTTGGAAGTCCAGCAAGTAACTTAGTTTCAAGAACCGCAATCCTTTGTAGAAGTCTGTGGCCGTTCATGCAGCAAGTAGATTCCACAAAAAATTCTTGTCTGTTTGAATGTAGGCAGATGTGTTTTCTTGTCTCTGGAATGTAAGCTACTGGCAGTGGGAGGCAGAAAGTCCTTTTTTATAGTAGTATTCCAGTCCCAAAAAGGTTTTAGTTTTAGTGTTTGTGCCAGAAAATGTGTTGTTTGAGCACTGTGCTGATCTGTTGAAGTTAAAATCTTAGAAAAATCTGAGAAAAGTACATAAACGGGGAGCAAGACCATCCGACCAGTAGCGAAGCAATCAGATCACAGACACAGAACATCAAAACCCAGGCTCTGTTTTAATCATTTTTGGGGACTTTAATAAAGCAAATTTCTCAAGTGAACTGCCAAAATACAGACAGTATGTTACATGTCCCACCAAAGCCAGTAATATACTGGACCATTGTTACACCATAATAAAGGATGCAAATCGTTCCTTCCCACAGGCAGCTTTAGGACTCTCTGACCACTGTTTGGATAATCTTATGCCGACCTACAGGCAGAAACTGCTAAACCTGTATTAAGGACTGTAAAAAGATGGACTAATGAAGCAGAGCGGGATTTCCAAGCCTGTTTTAACCTCACTGTTTGGAGTGTTTTTTTTAAGTTGCTGGAAATGATCTGGACGAGCTCACAGTTTCTGCGAAGATATGTGCGTTCCTACCTGGACTCATTTGTCTAACAACAATGACAAACCATGGTGCACTGCAAAACTCTGACAGCTCCATCAGCCCAAATAAGATGTTTACAGGGGTGACGACAGAGTCTTGTATAAACGGGCCAAATACACACTGGAAAAAAGAGATCAGAGTGGCAGAGAGGAATTATTCTGATAAGCTTAAGATCCAGTTCACTTCCACTGACACGGTTTTAGTGTGGAAAGTTCTGAAAGACATCACCAACTTCGACACCATCCTGCAGCACTGTGGAGAATCAACAACTAGCAGATGACCTAAATGAGTTTTATTGCGGGTTCGCAATAAAAAGACACCACACCACCTCCTAACACCTCCTGCACTTATGTGTGATAAATCAGGGACTTAGAGTAAGTGAGGATCCTGTTTGTGGATTTAGTTCAGCCTTTAACACCATCATCCCAACACTCCTTCAGACCCAGCAAACCCAGCTCTGTGTCCCTAGGTCTATCTGTCAATGGATCACCAGCTTTCTGACAGATAGGTAACAGCTAGTGAGACTGGGGAAATTCACATCCAACAGCCATATCATCAGCACTGGCGCCCCCTCGGGGCTGCATTCTCTCCCCACTGCTCTTCTCTCTGTCTACACCAACAACTGCACCTATAAAGACCCCTCTGTCAAGCTCCTGAAGTTTGCAGACAACCCCACACAGATTGGCCTTATTCAGGACGGTGACGAATCTGCTTACAGACAGGAGGTTATCCCTCTGGGGTCTAAGGGGGTTTGGGAGCACTGAAGAAGTTTTGACATGTCATGACATTTTGTGTTTTTTCATTATCTTAAAAACATATTAACGGCTGAAGTCGGATTAATTGTCAGTCAGCATAAACTGGGCTACAATGAATGTACATGTTTGTGTTTTTGAGAAAACAATGTTTATGCATAGTTGGTGAAAAACTAAAAGCTAAAAGTCACTGAAATAAGGCCTTAAAAGACATACCGAACATTTGTTCACAAGTTTTTGTTTACTTGTTTACTCGTTCACAGAAAACAATATATTGATTTAACATTTGTAAAAATGTTTTGTGATAGAATGCAAGGGAGTGACAATGGCCATGAATATTTAGTAATTCACACCTGAGATACTCAGGGCCTCCCATAATGAGCCATCAGTCAGTAATGTGTCTGTGAAGCTGGTAACAAAGAATGTGAGGAGAGTAAAAAAATGGGGATTTATATTTCTATTTTATTTACAACACAGTATAATCAAAATATACACAGTGAAATTCAATGGCACTTTTTTGAGCAAACTGATCTAAACACTGAGACGTGAACAGTAACACACCTTTGTGTTATTGCTGAAACAGATCCTGTTAAAATGTTGAAACTGTTAGCATGTTGATATAGGAGAAACTACATTATCACATAAGCAATCACTATTATTGTTCACTCATAACTCCTAAATAAACAAATAAATAATGATTGTATAGTCATAAACACAAAGCTGCTTTGTATGTAAAAACTGAAATGAAAAAATTACTTTAGCCAGAAATTTACTTTTTGCTATGGTAAAATTAATATTCAATGAAATCTTTCAATGAAGGCTTTTGAATTATGGCACACTTTTTTGTAGTGTTGATGTGGCAACTAGTAAATACTGTAAATTTGGTTATGCTAGCATGTGTGGAAATATTTAAACCACGTCCCCCTACAAGTCCTTTCACAGTAACAACTAATGCAAGTAAGCTAATAAAAGAAAGACTCATATAAATAATCTCCTTCGCTGGATCAAGCTACCAGTCACATCTCCTCCTTTGTCTGAGGTAATCCAAAACTTATTCTTCTCAGTGCATCTTCTTCCAGAAAGGAACTGTAGCCAAGATGAACTTAAAGAAAAGTCTAGCTGATTTGTTTACGGTGATGTGGTCGTTTACATGCTGTGCATCTCACCCATTTTAGTGACACGTTTCTAAATGAAGATCACAGAGACAAGATTGAGGCAGACAGCACACCCTCTTTTATATTTTACAAAAGCACAACGTTTTGTTGTTATTATGAGTGAATACAAATAAAAGTAGATTTTACAATTTCTAGTTGATGTGTTGCTGTTATCTGTACAACCAAAAACAACAGAGTATTAAGGCTCCTTTAGGGGTTATCAGAAAAACTGCCTCAAACCATGCCAGCGTGTTTGTAGACCCCAGAGGGTTACAAACAGGGCACAAAATAGCCTATTACTTCTAAATTATGTTTTTAAAAATGTTGACAACAGTATAGGTTTTATAACAGTGTTAGACTGCCGACTGAACTGAACGTGACCCGTCCGGTGTGTGTGATAACTGATACCTTTGAGTTCTGTGCTTTTACCTGGTGTGTGACTAACATATTTTATTATTTTAATTTGATGATCATCAAGTGTTCTAGAATAGAAACAACTAAAGCATGAGTATATATTCAATATCGATATGTATGTAATTTCACGCTTATGAGTGTGAGCTCTGGAGAATATAAAATGTTCCTATTTACCGTGAGTTTTTGTAGCGGAGAGAAATGTAGCCAATCATGTTTTTTTTATCTCTTGAACACAATGACCAATCATATGTCTTTAAGTTAGAATCCACTCACTGCTCAAAATGCCGGAGTTTCTGTTTGGCGATGAGTTCTACTCGCTCTCACGAATCCTCTCTCATTAACGGCGCGATGTAAGTAAGAGATTCATTGTGCAGTGTAGACAACTTTATTAATTTTAAAGTAACGTTCTGACATCGCAAACTGAGATGAGTGACAGCTTTTTAGTGTCTGTATAATTTGTAAAGCAGTCTTTCGCACTTTCGAGGCTATATAATCCGTTAAATGAAAGTATTGTTTTCCATGCTGCTAAGAGGACTGACGGCCAATTACACGCTGCAGAGTTTTGGAAGTGACCTCTAAATGCATGATTCAATCTGCTGAAGGTGCAATATAGTAATACTAGCACGGGACAAAAATATAGCATGTCAAAATAGATAAACACAAGCTGCTGCTCCATCTCACATTAAAAAAATAAAATGTTATGTTTTAGTAAGCTTGAAGCTACAGTTTTAAGTAGAGATTTATTTGTCCATGTGTCAGTAAAATTAAAGTGTGAATTTTTAATAAACTTATTGCTTAAGTTCAGGTAGATGTAAATGGCCATCTGACTAGTAAAATTAAAATGTATGACTCTGCAAATCCATTAAAATAATATACAATAACGGCAAACAACTAATGAATTGTGGTTTTTATCTCAACATGTTTTTTTTTATTTTTTATGATGCATAAATCTCAATAAATGCATTAATTCTAACTATAGAATGTAATATACAAACAGTGAAGCATATGCAGCAATGATAATCTACTGTTTATACATAAAGTAAAAAAAACAATATAATTCTTAATCATAATATGGTTAGTTTCTCATAATATTAAAGACTGTATGCTTAATATGTAGCTTTGTTTGACACTTTTTTTATAGGGGGTCCCTGCTTAATGTCCTTAAGAGGTCCTTACCCTGAAAAACGCTAAAGACCCTAGCTCTCAATCCATCTGACTTTTTTCTTAAAAATAAGAATTTTTATCAGGCTCCTATGAATTGGTTTCTATGTAAGTACTGGTACTTCTGATTGGGCCAAGGCTGGGATTTAGCGAGTTTTAAGTAAAAGTATGTGATGAACGTGTACTATGTGTCAGGAGCATTCACTCACTATCATCATCTCATTTTTGATCGAGATGGGGCTTTTAGCTGGCTTTGCTTCTGAACTCTTCAGTTACTTCTGAAAACATTAGGTAATGAAGTATGAACCAACTTGAATGATCAATATATAATTAATATTTAATATTGATATTTTTATTCATTTGCAAAATTTGGTTCAGTCAGGTCAGTCCTTTTTTTTTTTTTTTTTAAACAGGCAGTTGATTAACTGGTATTGCCCAGGGTGTTCCAACCTAGGTATCTGTATCTGTAAAATCCACTATAGTTCAAACTGTAATATACATCATATATAACGCCTTTAAATATTTAAAACACCATAAATGGACAGTGGCTGTGAAGCTCCAAAAAGGCAAAACACCTGAATGACATTAATACCTATCCTCTCTGTAGGTTATCAGGCTGTATGGTGACAGAGGAAGGCTGTGGTTATTTGTCTTCAGCTCTGAGTTCAAACCCCTCACACCTGAGAGAGCTGGATCTGAGCTACAATCACCCAGGACAATCAGGAGTGCAGCTGCTCAAACACAAACTGGAGGATCCAAACTATAAACTGGAGAAACTCAAGTATGTGGGCTAGTTATCTTGTGTTTCTTTCTGTATGTGATCTTTGTTTAGAACAGGGGTAGGAGATATGGCAAAAATTTCTTATAAAATATCTTTAAAATATCACAATTCACGATTTTATCACGATTCTTTGTCATGTTAGTTTCACTATTTTGCAAATTGTCTGAGTAGTACAGCCGAACTAATTTTCCTTTTTTAAAAACAAAGCATTTCAAGGTAACAAAGTATAAAATCTAAAAGGATAGCAGATATTTAGGCCAAAGTGCGCAAAGATAAAAATCTTTGTCATTATCTTTGTTATTAAAAAGTGTGAACAAAAAATGCGGAAAAAAAAATTCAGGTACAGTAGGTGTATTTAGCATTCATAAAAACAGAATTAACAAAAGTGAAACATTATATACTTGTACACTATATACATCAGTTGTACATTGATTCTTATTAAAGCAACTGTATTAAAGTTCTTTGGTCAAGAACATTTTTATACCATCATTTACTCACTCTCAGGTTGTTTTAAACCTGAATGAGTTACTTTTTTCGGTTAAACATTATCTATTTGATCATTTCTATTACTAAATTCAATGGGGACCAGCTACTGTTTGGTCACCCACATTCTTTAAAATATTTTATTTTGTGTTTAGCACAAGAAAGAAATTAATACAGGTTTGGGACAACATGTAAGCGAGTCATTAATTATAATAATGATATTAATTAGAATTAGAATTTTGGGGGGAACTATCCTTTAAATGACAAGTGGCAGCATGGTTAGTAGTGTCGCTTTAAGAGCTGCACGCTTCTAATATACAGGCACACGTCTGTTTTTCTCTCAATTGTTTACTTTCACTTTAGACATTAGCAACTGTGTTAATATGTAAACCTTGTGTTTTGACGGTATTAGTGCAGCCAGATGCAATGCCTAACTTTCACAGGCTTCTAGTGTGTGCATGCTTCACGTGTACGCATGTCAGAACAGCACGCATATCAAATGTTAAACCCGCAAGACTTTAAACGAATAATGTACTTTGTGATTGTGAATAAGTGCAGTGTCCCGTGAGTGTAACTCTACCGCTGAGATAACACTAATATGAATGTGTCGCATTGTACAGTATAATGAGACGGAGGCGCCAGAACTACAGCTGATGGAATAACACGATACTGCAATATTTCTCGAAAAGCAGATTGTGGAGATGTTTTTATCATCCATGATCAAAAATCATCATATCGCACACCCCTAGTTTAGAAATTTCTTTAAAAATTAGTTTAAGGTTAACACCTGTTTTGCAAAATTCACTTTTACATGTTGTTTGAATATAAATGTGTGTTTGGCAGTGTGTGAACACAACACCCTACAATGATAAAAATCCACCCATCCCTTTTTTTTTTTTAATTCCCAGTAAACCAGATCAGTCTTACTCGGCGGGCTGTTTGCTCTCTTGAAGCAGTTTGACACTTCATTGTTTAATCCTCGCCCACAGCCGCTGACTGAAAGTCCTGCATTGTCATAGATTTCTTCCTCAGTGCCTTGTGTTCGATTGTACACTGTCCTCCACACTCAAGCAGCTGTAACATCAACAATGTATCGCAAACAGTCCCGGTGTTATGTGTTTGGATGCAAGACTGAACATAAGAGTCTTTATTTTCTCCCAACATCTGAGCCACTAATGACAGTGCATTACTTTTATTTTTGAAGCTAACACACCTCAAAATCTACCTGTATACGTTTATGTCTGCGCAGTTCATTTCACTCCAGACTGCTTTCTGAATGTCATGTCGTTATAATGCTTAGCTAACATTTCGACTGTATTTGCATTATCAAAATATTTGAATTGATCAGTTCCATGCTGGTTAGATTAGTTTGTGCTGCGCTGTTAGTTAGGTGGCACTAGCGAGCGTTTTTTCTCTGTCCTGTTGATCGAGCAGTTCAGTCCATTGTAATGTTGCACTGTTTTGTTCACCATTCGGTGTGTTTGGCTTCCCATATGTACGGTGTATGCTGTTGGGCGATATGCTCAATTTTCATATCGTCAGGCTGTGAGATAGCCAACACACGATATTATTGTGCTAATCTATTTAATTATTTACTTGCTTAGTTTCATTGCCGGCAAATGAACCAACCACCAACGTAAGGGTAAAAGCAGCCTAATATTTTCAATATGACTTAATTTGTGTTTAACATAACAATGTTAGTTACTAATGCTTACATTTACTCCGTTATTCTAAAAGCAGCTACAGAAAATGAGCAACGAACATTTACGTTATCAAAGAACATCATCACTGACTAACCTAGCCTGTTTGAAAAACACTCCCGGTACCAGAAGTGAATACAATACAGTTCCATCACTGTATGAGGAATTCATTTTTTACCTCTTATTTACACTGCACACTTCTATGGTGCAAAGGGAGGTCGTTTCCCCCAAAACGAGTTACTGTGCTCCCCTTTTCCATCCTCTCCCCTGCTTGCTGAAGGGGGTCGATTTCAAAAGTGAAAGTAAAACTGGAAAAACAGCGTGCATAAGAAAGAGATTGCACGCTTTCGCGGGTGTCAGCAACTGCGCGCAATTACAGATAGATTGCATGTTTTCCACCCGAAACACCCCCATCCTGCTCACCGGGATTTGTGCCTTTGTGCTTATACCAGCCACCTCTCAGCAAGTTTCTAAAGCGCCCCAGAAGCAGCTCTTTGCACTGCATCTCTAAAGATAGGTACCTAGTCAATTTTTTAAAGGATAATAATAATAATAATCGTCTTGCTATCGTTAAAGGCATCAGCAACAGGCGACATCTCTGACTATAGTCACACGATACTACACAGATAGCGCATGTACGTCTGCAAGATGTCTGTTAAAGATCTCTTGATCTGGAAAGCATTTGCTGTGTACAAACATCTGGCAGACGTCTGTAAGATATAATTTTTACATACATTCTAAATCAAAAAGACATCTAATAGACATCTATTTGACATCTGATAGGAAAAATGACATTTTCAACATGTTATAATAAATGATCTGTGGGGTATTTTGAGATGAAACTTCAGACACATTCTGGGGAAACCCATATGAAGGTAAAACAGTAGCAAAACAGTAGACTTGACGTTGTATAGCAAAACTAAAGCAAAGTGCAAAAGTAAATGCTATTTTGTCTATGTGAATGTCAGTTTACACATTTGCAGCTAGTCAGAGCTGTAAGTGCAGATTTCAACTTACAAATATGAATAATAATGGGACAAGTTCTCACATTGAGTTTTGCTACTGTTTTACCTTCGTACACCCAAGACCATTACAGTCTTGTAAGAAGGGACATAATAGGCACCCTTTAAAAAACATTAATAATTACAACAAATTAGTAATCATTTAAACATAATAAATACAACCTAATTTTATATTTTCTTTTGATTTGGTGTTTTTTATTTTACACCAGTGGTTCTCAACTCCAGTCCTCGGGACCCACTGCTCTGCACATTTTGCATGTCTCCCTCATTTAACACACCTGATTCTGAAACAGATTCAGAAACATGAAATGTGCAGAGCAGAGGGCCTCAAGGACTGGAGTTGAGAATCACTGCCCTAAATGATATCACAAATTTTTGTATGCTTTTAACAACTTTATCAGGTTCAAATGCAGATTTTAATCTTTTTTTTTTTTTTTTTTTTTTTTTTTTCTCAAAACATGGCAGTGCTGTATGTACCATGACATTAGTTACCATTCCATTGAACGTTATTTTATTGTGTGTACATTTCTGTCTCTGTTCAGTTTGGAGCATGGAGGACATTTAAGGATCATTCCAGGACTGAGAAAATGTAAGTCTCTCACACGTTCAAACACACCGACAGTGTTGGGGAAAGTTACTTTTACTTTTAAAAGTAATGCATTACAATTTTGCGTTACTCCCTGAAAAAGTAACTAATTACGTTACTTTTGCGTTGCTTTTTAAATCTGGGCAGGGCTTGCTTCTTTGTTTTTAATATAAAACAATTCTAATGTAAAAGCCCTTTTACACCAAAAGTGAAATGAATTCACCTCAGGCTGAAAGAAAAGTACATTTATGCAGGAGATCACTCTTCAGCTATAAAAAAAAAAAAAAAAATGAAGCACAAATGTTAGTTTATGTAAAGTAATTTTTTCTTATTAGTATGGTTGAATTGCATCATCGAAAGTCAGCAGCAAAGACACTGGTTAATAAAATGGGATTAAATAAAGGATATTTGTTTTATTTAAAATATTTAATCATTGCAGGGTTGTGTGATATTCTGAGTTGCATTTCACAGTTTTTATTGATTTTGAGGAAACCTGAATCTGTTTTTTGTGAGTGAGATGAATTAATGCATGTTCACATTTAGTCTAGAATACAGTAACATCATGTTTACTCACAATTTCCCCACAGGAGACTTGTCAATCAATAAATGGGGAAAAAAGTAACTGGCGTTATTTATTTGAAAAAGTAACTAAAAAGTAATGCGTTACTTTACAAGTTACTTGAAAAAAGTAATATTATTACGTGACTCGCGTAATGCGTTACCCCCAACACTGCACACCGATGAATATTTAATGATTCCATAGATTTTCTGACTTCTCTTCTTTTGTTTAGACGCCTTTGATCTCACACTGGATCCAAACACAGCACACACTCGTCTCATTGTCTTTGAAGGGAACAAAAAAACAACATGTGTTAAAGAGCATCAGGCGTATCCTGATCATCCAGAGAGATTTGAGCGCTTTGAGCAGGTTCTGTGTGGAGAGAGTCTCACTGGACGCTGTTACTGGGAGGTTGAATGGAGTGGCTGGAGTCATGTAGCAGTGTCATATAAAGGAGTCAACAGGAAAGGTGGAAGTGACAGTCGGTTTGGACTCAATGAGAAGTCCTGGAATCTTTACTGTTGCGATAATATTTACTCTGCCTGGCACAACAATAACAGCACAAACATTCTTCCGCCTTCATCCCTGTCTACTAGAGTAGGAGTGTATGTGGACGTGTCGGCCGGCTCTCTGTCCTTCTACAGCGTCTCTGACACACACACACTCACACACTTACACACATTCAACACCACATTCACTGAACCCCTCTATGCTGGATTTGGACTTTATAATAATTCATCAGTGTCTCTCTGTAGGATTTAACATCATCTGATCAGAAGAAATTTTTTCTATACCAAGTTTTGTCTGAATACTCAATTGATATTGGCCGGAAGGTGTGCTTTAAAGCTGTAGGTATTTATCACCGTTCCATATTAATGTGCTGCTTTCAGTGCACACACACACACACACACAGAGATTGCGCTACAGACATTCAGGAGCACGAAAACGTCTTGTTAGCACTGTCTTGCAACTTACCTTAATAAAACATTATATTTCTTTGCAACGAGGGGTAACATCACTGCTTCTGAAATAATTAAAACGCTGCTTAACTATTAGAGGAACCTGCACAATTACATTTAAGGCATTATACAGACATGCATTTCCAGAGAAACAAAAGTGGAGGCTTGTTAGGCTTGTTTCACAGTGCATGCTTAAGCGGAACATATGCCATTTATTTTAGCAACCATATTAGCAGCTTATAGCGTTCCTGCTGCCCACATTAGCAGTGGTGCCTAGTAGAACACTTCAGCTAACTTATAACTGTAAACAAAGGCACTTATTTTAGATCCCATATCATTAAAACTATTTTCTTTTCTTTGCACTTCCAAACTATCTTTTATCAAGGTTTCTGTGGGTCAGCGATATGGTTTAATGTGCCTCCAAACTCCTCTAACGGCTTCAAAATTTCTGTCCATTTTCAAATAAACAATCTGTTTCCTTTTTGTTGTTGTTTTTATGTGTGTGTCACATGTGATCTCATGATAAAACATGGTTTGGGGACTGGATAGCATTGTTGGGTGACAGAGTTGTTGTCATCTGATGTAGTGTGTGACAGGCTGTTTTGGATCATTTACATAGTGCCAAGTAGTGTCAACAGCACAACTTCAAGACAGACAGCAAGTAATCTGAATAGCACAGTGATCTGCTGATGTTTAAATTCATGTATGAACTAGGCTTTATTTTGTAATGCTTTTTTTATATTACAATTACTGTAATACTTTGATTTAAAATACATAAAACATTTACTTTACGCTTACTTATTTTTTAATGTTTTGCATTTGAATGCACTTTTAGACATTATCAAACGCTTAATTTTTATAAGTTTAGATTTTTTTTTTTAAATGTTACACTTAAAAAGGTTAACTACTCATTAGCCAATGTTATTTTATTAACACTATAAAAGATATTCACAAAAGCTTACAACATAAGTGAATATTAATAGAGGCAAGAAAATACAGAATTTTAACCCAAGAAAGAAATAATGCTTAAAAATGCAAGGCAACCAGTGAAACTCTTTATTATATTCTTTATTATATTTCTCAGTTTGTATAGAAGACATATGAGTGTCGCAACTCTGTTACTCAATGGTTCTGGTGCAGGCCAGTGTGAAAATCGAGCAATGTTTTAACGCAGCAAACATGCAAAGTTGTAAACGTGAACTGGTGGATCGACAATAAGCTAATGCTAATGCACTATAAAACTCTAAACAATTAGGAAACTACAGTAAGTGTACCTTATACTTGTAATTTAAATAATATCGTAATTGATCAAAATAATTCTTTAAATGAATGGAATAATTGGGAAATTTGTTCTTGCAAAAATGTTTTAAAAGCTGAAAATTAAAGTTTATCATTTTATAAAACTTTTAGTTTTTGTGAAAACATGTAAATTAACTGTAAATCATCCTTTTTTTCAATCATTTCTCAGTTTAATATGTTACCATAAACATTGCCATGCCCTGCTCATATGATATTATTTTTATTTATGCAGGCATTAAAAAGGGTCATAAGTCTAAAATTTGATAAAAAAAAAAAACTGCAGATGCCCCATGTATATAATGTACTTCATACTTACACTTGGTAATGTATACTATGAAAAATACTGGCTCTGTTGACATTGTTTGTGATTTTCCTCATTTGTAAGCCCCTTTGTATGAACGTGTCTGTTGAATGAATAAATATACATATATTTTTATAATAAAGAGTGTGCTATAAGAGTATCCCTTTTCTCAGTAAATTATAACCTTAAAATAATTTCTTAACTTACTTCAATTTGATGGAACATTGGAAGCAAAGTTATTTCCAATTAATGTCCCAAAACATAGTAAATATGTAACAATAACTCCCTTGGTAGAAAATGTGTAGAATTACTTAATCAGTGCAGCGCTTCCTTCCTTTCTTTCTATTTTACGGTTTCTCACATTTGCTAAGACATTAAACCTCATTATCTGAAAGAAACTCTCAATAACCTAATTTAATAAATCATCCTTTCTGCGAAACAAGTTCAGGCAGTTAAACAATGTTTGCAAATCTCAAGTGTTTGCTGTAGCAGTACCTCTGTGAATGACCACTGAATAACCAGTAAATAAAATATGCTTCCTTTATTAAAGTTGATTGGTACACTAAATTGTTTTTAGTTGTATAGTTGTAGTAGTTCTGTTGTCACGTTGTTAGCGGTTAGCTTACTCATGTAGGTTGGAGCGCGCCAATTTTTTAAACCATAAACAGACGTTGGTTGTAGTAATTGTACAGTATTAAATTAGTAGCTAACTGTGAGACATTAGCTAATTTGTTAGAGCCTCATTTAAAAAAAGAACATTATCTCTTAACTTAAAGGAGAAGTCCTTTTCCAGCCCACTTCCAGAACAACAATTTACAAATAATGTACTCACCCCCTTGTCATTCACGATGTTCATGTCTTTCTTTCTTCAGTCATAAAGAAATTATGTTTTTTGAGGAAAACATTTCAGGATTTTTCTCCATATAATGGACTGATATGGTGCCCCGATTTTGAACTTCCAAAATGTAGTTTAAATGCAGCTTCAAACAATCACAAAAGCGGTTGTAAATGATCCCAGCTGAGGAAGAAGGGTCTTATCTAGCGAAACAATCGATTATCTTCATAAAAATAATACAATTTATATACTTTTAATGTCAAACGCTTGTCTTGTCTTTCACTGTCTGGACTGTTTTTGTTCTGGTTCATGTCAGTTAGTGTATGTGGAAAAACTCCCATCTCATGTTCTCCCTCAACTTCAAAATGGTCCTCTATCGCTGTTTTACCTTTTTTGTTAAGGGTGTTTGATCTTCTTTGCATGTTCACTTTGTAAACAGTGTGTCTGTTCTTCTGCAGCGATGTAGGATGATTCTGAAATGATTTTTGAAGTTGAGGGAGAAAATACGATTGGAGTTTTTCGACACACCCTAACTGTCCTGATTCAGAATACACAGAGTTCAGGGAGAGAAAGACAAGACAAGCGTTTGACATTAAATTTAAGATTACTGAGATTATTTAAATTGTATCATTTTTATGAGAATAACCGATGGTTTCGCTAGATAGGACCCTTCTTCCTCGGCTGGGATCATTTACAACCGCATTTGTGATCATTTGAAGCCTCATTTAAACTGTATTTTGGAAGTTCAAACTCGGGGCACCATATCAGTCCATTATATGGAGAAAAATCCTGAAATGTTTTAATCAAAAAACATAATTTCTTTACGACTGAAGAAAGAAAGACATGAACATCGTGGATGACAAGGGGGTGAGTACATTATCTGTCAGTTGTTGTTCTAGAAATGGGCTTCTCCTTTAACTTTAGCTTTTCTTAGTGCTAACAGCATCTTTCTTCCCTGTATAGGTTCTCTCCACAGCACTGACCATTGGGGAATAAAGTTGTGAGGTAAGATGGCCTTATAATCGTTGTTATCAACTAGAGAAATTATATTGTCGTGGATTATGGCAAATGTAGAGTGAATTAATGTAATATTAGCAACATTAACTGGGCTTCTTCATATTTTTCTTCCCTGCTGTGTGTGTGTGTGATAAAGGTAAGGGATTATTTGTGCACAAATTTTGACTCTGTGCTACCATAGGTACAGATTTTTTAACAGCTGAGTCTTATTGTACTCTTATGCTATTTTGCAGCCTTGTGCTACAGCTACAGCCACTGACGGTTAAAGGACTGTGATGCTACCAAGCACCCCTAGCTTGCTTGATTGTTCAAGGTAATGTTGTCCTTCTCATTTTTATTGTATCTTCAAGTGTCAAGTCATCCACAAATTTGTTGTAAGCAGTTTCATGTAGGAACTATTTTCTTTCTACAGATAGTCTCCAACTTACATGAAACTGCTCAGAGTAAAGCCTTCTACACACAGCATGATTTGGCAATCATGGATCTGATAAACTTGGGCACGACATGCATGTAGACTGTACGATGATAACACCTATTGACTCGCAGGCTATGACGCACGTTATTATAGAAGAATAAAACATAATCAGTAAACAAAAAGAGCATAATGAATCACACTTTGGCAGTTGTAGTTTCTATGTGTGCTGAAAAAAAAGTGGAAGCGGCGAAAGAGGAAGGAATAAGGGGTTAGCAGTTTTAAGTTTTAGCACCATGCCACGTTGCTTTCATGTGGCATTTATATTGGCTGGTCAGTAAATGTTGGTTGTGGCAGCAAACACACCCTGCGATGATCAGGCTGAATTTCTGACACTGCCAGAAAATGATCGTAGGCAAGACCATGACAACGGCTGTCTTTGAACCTCTCACATTGTACGACATAGGACCACAGAAATTGCCACGATTGTTTCATGATGCCAATCTTTCATCTGAGACATCTGAAAATCGTGCAGTGTGTTTCGGGCTTAAGGTCTAGGCTGGGCTGGAAAAAGACATTGCTGTAAAGTGAGAAAGGACTATGATACTAATGATGAATTAATTTCATTTAAAGGATCTAAATGTAAACAAACTCACTCACTGCCTGATGTCAACACAAATGATTCAAACCTGCTATCACTTCTGAATTGAATCATTTGGTCTTGAAAAAAACATTTTAAAAGGCCTATATTTGCAACAGTCTTGGTTTTAAAACCAAAAAAACTAATAATCTATTATGAAAATGACAGATTTGTAATATTAAAATTGTTAAGTGATTAGTTATGTTAAGTGTTAGTTACATATTATTTTGATTATAAACACACTGGTTTGTAGTGCAAACAGTTTTACCATTTACTTGTTATTCTTTTCATTATTTCCTACAACGGCTAATGAACCAAGTCTGGCACATTTGCAGAAAACAGTTTACGTCTCCTTTGAAAAATAAGGTGATTTGCAATTATTTTCTTTTAAAATTAGTCATCCAAAACTCACCTTTCACTCTAGTTTCTTAAATAAATAAATCTGGATTTCTTTTCTGACAAACCATACTGATAAGATTCTTGCCAGAGCTAGACAACGTTGATGTACAGATAAGTGTTCTATGTGTGTGTCAGTATCTGTCTTTGAGTTGAGATGAGAAGACTGTCCTGGAGAAGTTCATCATCTGTCGCAGTCTGGTCAGAAATAGGTCTCTGTAGGCGTCTGACCCATGATCTCTTGTCGACTAAATAATCATTTGGAGATATGCTTTGAGTTTGACGTCCATATGTGGAGATATTCTAAGTTTATCTAGGTTTAGACCAATCAGAATCTTCCTAAGTTATGCATTGACGCATTTAGTAGCCTCTGTTAGAGTCTAATTACTGGTTGAAATGTACGCATGATTTTACCAGCAGTTACCAGCAGTCCCTTTGAATCATCTGCTTTTCAGCTACAGTGCAGCTGGAGAGCCACAATAGCAGCTCATAGGTCAGCACACTATGAATTGCACAATTGTAGAAATTTACCATGAGTTTCTGGGGAAGTTTGGCTCTTTTTTTAGCTTCCTCAAGAAAAGGAGACACTGCTGCGCCTTCCCCACAGCTAAGGTGACGTTATTGCCCCAGGACAAATCCTCCGACACAGTGAGACCCAGAAATTAAAAACTGTTCACCCTCTCCACTCCCTCCTTACTAATGTAGAGAGGTGAATGTCCAGCACTGTTTAATTTACGAAAGTCCACTATAATTTCTTTTATCTTTTTGATGTTTTTTACACCACCCTGCTGGTAGTTCAATCTCCAGTCTCCTGTGTGCCGAGCACAGTTGTGTTGTCTGCAAATTTAACGATGTGATGAGTGGGGAAGGAGGCAGAATAGTTGTGTACAGTGTGTAGAGTAGTGGACTAAGTTCACAACCTTGAAGGGCACCAGTGTTGATGTATATGGTGTTTGAACATGTGGTTGATTAAAAAGTCCAGTATCCAGTTACATAATGAGTCGTTCAGTCCAAGGTTGCAAAGTTTCAGCAGAAGTGTGTTTGGTTAGTCAATGAAAAGCAGCCTTGCATAGATGTTTCTGTGTTCCGGAGGTTTGTGAAGCACAATAGCGATGGCATCCTCCGCTGATCTGTTTTCCCGGTATGCAAATTGGTACTGGTCAAAAGCAGGTGGTAAGGGCACTTTTTTTGTGTGTTTCATGACTATCTGCTTCAGGCGCTTGGCAGGGATAGGTGTGAGTGCCATTGTGACATTGGCTTGTTTAGGGACAGGAATGATTATGGCTGCTTTGATGCTGGAAGCCACGACTTGGACAGAGACAGGTTGAAGATGGCCCAGATGCCTTCCTGGGGTTGATGTTGCTCAGGCAGAGTCTCACTTCATGAAGGCTCAGGACTGGTGCAGTGTTGTCGTTGGAGAGCAGGTGGGGCAACAAAGTGTCCTTGTTCTCTCTATCAAAATGGGCATAAGACAGGTTTAACTCCTCTGCTAGAGTAGAAGCACCACTCACAAAGGCAGATGTTGTTCCCTTGTAGTCCGATATTACCTTAATCCCCTCCTACACCTGTCCGGAGTTTGTTGAGTTGTTAAAGTGGGCTTCAATCCACCTTTTATAATCCAGTTTGGCAGACTTGATGTCAGACTTTCCGTGAAGATCATGCTGCAACAGTTGGCTATATTCCTTTGTGTTGTCAGTTGCAGTTGAATCTTGTCCTTCTTATTGCAGATTGATCGGGCATCAGAGAGGAAGGTGGTAGGAAGTGAGGGCTTAAACGGGTCAGCCTTTGACCTAGACAACACGCATCAACATCATCTCCTCCTCCGTCCTGCTACTGCAGGTGACCCGAGGAGTGATTTGATGATCTCGGGAAGGAAATCTGCTGTTGAGCAATATATATCCCCGCTATTGAGTTCGAGGAGTTCGTAGAAAACCCTACACCAGTCAAGAGAGCTCAGAGCTGCTGCGTTTGTGCGCGCATGTGATTTGTTGAATGTAGTGAACGAATACACCCTTCACTGACCCGAGTTGCTTTTGATTCTGAATGACAGAGAGAGATCTCGTTCGTAAATGAGTTAAATGAACTGGTACGTGTCGTGCGTGAACGTAAAGAACTAGTTGCTGAACTTTAATGACGGTGCACAGGTAGAACTCAGCTCAGCTTGTGTAGTTTGGCATATTTGCAGCAAAGAAATAAACTTACATTTTACCATTGCAATGAAAACTGACCCACTGCTGTGCTTTAGACTTAGTTTTGTGGTATATTTTGTACTCAATTTTCATTTTTTACAATTTACTTACAATTTACTACTGTACAGAGTACTGAACGAGTCTTAACGAGAGAGATCTTGAGAGAATTGTTCACAGCAGTGGGTCAGTTTTCATTACAATGGTGAAGAGTAAATTTGTTTATTTGCTGCAAATGTGCCAAACTACATGAGTCGAACAGTTGTTACTGAACGAATATGCCCATCACTGACTAGTCACTCTTTTAAGTCTGAACGAGAGAGAGATCTCGTTCGTGAACGAATTGAACGAACTAGTACATGCCGTTTGTGAAAGAATGTTTACCGGATAGGTTGGTCATTTGAGTCAGTCTCGTTCAGCAATCAGCAAAAAGCAGATGCAAAGCACATACACTTGTTTGTTTATTCATATTTAACATACAGAACATAACTTAATGACACATTTAAGATAATAGATTTATGAATTTGTAAATGTCTGACCAAACAATTAAAATGGTTATTTATGCAAGGAAACCTTATGTTTTGGTTATCTGAACCACTTATTTAGACTTATTTATGTAATGAGTAGATTAGGCACACATTTTAATAAAGCCAAATCTGGTTTGTGTGTGTGTGTGTGTGTGTGTGTGTGTGTTTGTAACAAGCAAATACAGAAGGCTCCTTGATTTAAGACATAATGGCACATAAGGCACTCTCTTTCGCCACATGCTGGCATATTTATGTAATAAGACAACAGACACTATACGAATCTGAACAAATCATTTTGGTGAACAATGAACAAATCTCTTGACGGAATCAAAATTTCCATCACTAGTATGATGTCATAAGGTCAGATTGAATTTGACCTATCCGATTGCCTATAGTTTCATGCCAGAACTCTGTATTTGGACCAGGGTTAACTTGCATGTTGGTTTAGTGCTGGAATTCCCTAATTTCTTTGGGGAGACATCTTCTGATATCTCATGTCCTACATGAAGCACAGAGTCTAAGGCTTGCTGTACATCTGAGAGTTCTGACTGCTGCTTTTCTGAAAAGTTGTCCCTTTGAGCCAATCGATTACCAAAAATGCATCCTGATTTTTTTTTTCTTTAATTTTTGCATGGCCTTTTGTCTCTAATCACATGGCATTGTGTCAGTTCATGTGTTGTTTTATCGAGGGAAAGATTGGGAAAGTTTATAGTCTTGTTAATGTGTGAAATATTCCCTTTGTGATTTAATACACAGGAATATACATAGAGGAAATACACAGAGTAATCACAACAGAAACTTTATTACACAACCCCAGATACATGTACAGTCTGAAAATGGGTTTGGCATCCTGGACATGAAAACTGAAATATAGAATATATAATAATATATAGAAAAAAATATTTATTTAAAAATTAGACTTTTACCTAAGTCTCCTGAGAAAAATACCCTTAACACCTTGGCATGCATCTCCTATTAAGTTACAAAAAAGACCTCTACAACATCAAAAACTCTGATTTTTTTCCTCATCTAGAGATGCGCCACTGCATCTCAGCCTCCCCACCTGTGCTCCTCTTACATTTTCTATTGTTTCCTTTCTCTATTTACAAAATATTCCAATATTACAAAAATAGAGTCATGAAAGAGATTATTGCAAGACAAAGGAGATTTTCCCTGGTTCTCACACCACATTCTGTTTTTTGACTAATATCTAAGACATCTTTGTTGATACTAAGACGAAATATAAGTACTAAGCCTTTTAGGATAAGCAACCTCCTAATATGTGATCCTGGAGCACAAAACCTTAAGTATCACAGGTATATTTGTAGCAATCGCCAACAATACATTAAATGAGTCAAAATGATAGATAGATTTTGCCAAAAATTATTAGGATATTATGTAAAGATCATGTTCCATGAAAATATTTTGTAAATATCCTACCGTAAATATATCAAAACTTAATTTTTGATCAGTAATATGCATTGCTAAGAACTTCATTTGGACAACTTTAAAGGTGATTTTCAATATTTTGATTTTTTTGCACCCTCAGATTTCAGATTTTAAAGGGGTCATTGGATGCCCATTTTCCACAAGTTGATATGATTTTTCGGGTCTTAATGAAAAGTCTATAATATACTTCTGCTTTAAATGCAAATAAGCTCTGCTCGCCCCGCCTCCTCTTCTCTCTGTGGAGTGACCAGCCTGTTTACTTTAGCCGTGTTTAGCCGCTAAACTTGCTAAGTAGCACATTATTAGGAAAGATGATCGCAAAGATTCATAAAAAAAAAAACCTTACACTCACTTCTTCTGTAGGTGAATATGGATCACGAATGATTTGCGCGAACATAGACGGATATATGTAGATCGGGAGGCGCATTCCCTTCACAAACAAACGTAATCCACTGCATCTTCAGCGGCTCAGATGTCGGGAGTAAATGACGACCACTATGTTCACTATT
The DNA here is from genome assembly GCF_022985175.1 of Labeo rohita. Classification (NCBI taxonomy): domain Eukaryota; kingdom Metazoa; phylum Chordata; class Actinopteri; order Cypriniformes; family Cyprinidae; genus Labeo; species Labeo rohita. The sequence goes on from NC_066869.1 coordinate 4,500,539, forward strand.
ACATCCAGCAACACAACACCTCAATCACTCAATCAGAGATATTCTTGTCTAACTTACATCACTGCTCCGGCATCGAAACAAAGAGGACGGACTGTTACAGCTGATCTGAGGTAAATCGCTCATGTCAATCAACTATCGTGGGAGCGGCCTCTGTGGGTGTGACGGCACAATGACAGGCATCTGAGAACGGCTCGATTTGAAAAAGGGAATATTATTTTTACAGATTAATTAAAAACCACTGCATGGATTTTTATCATTATAGGGTAGATTTGTACATACACTGACAACACACATTAATGTTCAAACAATTAGAAAAAGTGAACTTAGCATCTGATGACCCCTTTAAAATAGTTGTATCTCGGCCAAATATTGTCCTATCCTAACAAACCATGCATCAACGGAAAGTTTATTTATTCAGCTTTCAGCTGATATATATATATAAAAAAATTGACACCTATGACTGGTTTTGTGGTCCAGGGTCACATATTTCAATTGTAGGTCACTTTGGATAAAAGTGTCTTCCAAATGAATGAATGTAAATAATACATTTTTCCTTTTGAATATTCCACTGTGATTTCGCTGTTGCTTTTATACAATATGATGTTAAATCTTACAGAGAGACACTGATGAATTATTATAAAGTCCAAATCCAGCATAGAGGGGTTCAGTGAATGTGGTGTTGAATGTGTATAAGTGTGTGAGTGTGTGTGTGTCAGAGACGCTGTAGAAGGACAGAGAGCCGGCCGACACGTCCACATACACTCCTACTCTAGTAGACAGGGATGAAGGCGGAAGAATGTTTGTGCTGTTATTTTTGTGCCAGGCACAATAAATAGTTTCACAACAGTAAAGATTCCAGGACTTCTCATTGAGTCCAAACCGACTGTCATTCCCTTCTTTCTTGCTGGTTCCTTTATATGACACTGCTACATGACTCCAGCCACTCCTTTCAACCTCCCAGTAACAGCGTCCAGTGAGAATCTCTCCACACAGAACCTGTTCATGGTAAATGAATCTCTCTGGATGATCAGGATACGCCTGATGCTCTTTAACACATGTTGTTTTTTTGTTCCCTTCAAAGACAATGAGACGAGTGTGTGCTGTGTTTGGATCCAGTGTGAGATCAAAGGCATCTGAACAAAAGAAGAGAAGTTAGAAAATCTATGGAATCATTAAATATTCATCGGTGTGTTTAAACGTGTGAGAGACTTACATTTTCTCAGTCCTGGAACGATCCTTAAATGTCCTCCATGCTCCAAACTGAACAGAGACAGAAATGTACACACACACACAAAAAAAAATAATGTTCAATGGACTGATAACTAATATCTAATGAAATTGTTTAATTGTTGTGTAAAACATACAGCAGCACCATGTTTTTTTAGGAAAAAAAAAAGATTAAAATCTGCATTTGAACCTGAATGCTAAAAGTGTTAAAAGAGTACTGTGATTTATGATATCATTTAGGGCACTAGGCACTAGGATCAGATCCTACATACCTTACAGTGATAGGAATATATGAAATTAGGCAGCATTTATTAGGTTTTAATGATTACTAATGTGTTGTAATTATTACTGTTTTGTTTTTTTTAGTCAGCTTGACCTTAAATGAAAAGTTCTCTAGCTTTAAGGCCGTTTCATACTTAGTGCAATGCAAAAAAAGGAGGTGAATTGCTGACTAAGGCCCCGATCAGACAGAATGCATTTTTTCAGTGAGAGGCGCCTTTTTTTAATTGTTTTCTTTTGGCAGTGAGCGTTATGTGCGCTGTTTATGCGCCCCCGACGTCTCGCGTTTTAACCGCTTGCTGCGCCTCACATTTTTGCCGGAGCCCTCTGAGCGCCTGAAGTTGAAAAAAAGCAACTCTGAGCAGAAAAGCGGCAGACGTCATCTTGTTTTTTTTCCATTGTCCAATTGAATGAATGGAAAGGCGGGCCTTTTTGCTAATATGTCAGTTTACTAAACAGAGCCTTAGGCCCCGATCACACCGAACGCGTTTTCAGACCTCAGTGCACCGCACTGCCTTTTTTTGGTGACTTTTAAAAAAGATCAATGCGTTGCGGGTTTTTTTGTTGCTAGGCAACCATCAAATCTGCAGACCTGTCAGTCTAATTAAAGGATTATTGTGTGAGTGCTCTAAAATCTTTGGACAAGTAAACTGTCATATTAGCAAAAACTTAAAAAAAAAAATACAGCTCCAGGTAATCTGCGATATAGGAAGAGCTCTGGTACAATTCGAAATTTTCACTGCAACTGTACTTTTCACAATATTTTATAAATGTTTACATTGCTGGCTTATTTTAGACCTTCATGAGAACAACATCCCTGGTCCTCGACAGTATTAAGTTTTTGCTAGGTAGGCGGATACATGTTCAATATGCTATAGTGATGGCATGGCTATAGTTTCTTATAATCTCCTATTTTGACTGGAATTGTGTTGGACATGGAAATTATATTTCAATGTTGTTAGGCAAAAATACTTGACTCATTGCTTTACCTTCCCCTCTTCTCAATGACATACATAAACATGTTTACCAAAATATAAAAATTAGCTTATAACACAAAACAGAGTTGCTAAAAAAATATTTTTCTTCAAACTATATTATTAATATTATTAATATAATATTATTATAGTTATTAATAGTTAATAAATCTAAACCGTTTGAGACTTTTTCAGCACACGCCTCTCAAAAGGTCTGTGCACAGTCCTTGCTCTCATCTCAGCTTGTCTAATAGACATTTCTTGCTGGATGAAGGACCAACACCTTCAGCTCAACCTTGCCAAGACAGAACTGCCTGTGGTTCCATCAAACCCATCAAACCCATCACATGCAGAAAGATACACAAGTTAATTAGCCCACATACTTCAGTTTCTCCAGTTTATAGTTTGGATCGTCCAGTTTGTGTTTGAGCAGCTGGAATCCTGATTGTCCTGGGTGATTGTAGCTCAGATCCAGCTCTCTCAGGTGTGAGGGGTTTAAACTCAGAGCTGAAGACAAATAACCACAGCCTTCCTCTGTCACCATACTGCCAGACAACCTACAGAGAGGATAGGTTTAAAATGTCATTCGGCTTTTCCCCTTTTTAGAGCTTACAGTCACTGTCCATTTATGTACTTTCATATATTTAAAGGTGTTATATATATGATGTGAATATAGACACACAATCAGCAAACATCTATTTGCTATGTAAAGATATAGTGAAGTAATGACATCCTTAGCAGAAAGTGAAGTCACAACTCCTCCAAACTTGTAATCCAAACTTTTCTATCTAGTGTATTGGCAGCTGAGACATCTGGGTGTGCTGGTGAACCCCTACCTATGAAACCATTTTGGCCAAGTTTTTTTTGTATAGCACGAAGGGAGGGCAGAGGTCTGGCCAAATCATATGTGTGTTTTAGTCTAAGATGCTTGTGCTCCCGTTGTAACGGCCACCTAATGTTCAACATTATTCATGTTAATGTCCCTTTAAATATGTTTTACTGTGAGTTTGAACGCTGTTCCATGAACGTGCACGTATGGAGAGAGAGTTGAGAGTAAGGAGAGAGATGAAGTCACACATTTGATCAATTCATGAATTCCCTGGGAACACAAAAAGCACCATGCTCTGCTGTTTGAGCTATAGGTAGGCTCAGCTTTCAGATTACCAGGACTCTCTTAGAAAACAGGCATGGAAAATGTTACTTTTACATACCACAGTATCTCCAGCTGACAGTTTGTACTCTTCAGTCCATCTGAGAGCAGCTTCACTCCGGAATCCTGCAGGTCATTGTTACTCAGATCTAGCTCTCTCAGGACACAGTTTGAGAACTGTAGAGCTGAAGCCACAATTTCACATGACTGACTAGTGAGATTACAGCTGGACAATCTGAATGAGCCAAACAGATGTTTTAGTGAGTGTAATATATAGCTATGTAAATAAATGTATAAATTATACAAAGGTAATGAAATTGATTGAAAAAAATAAAAGCCAAATCAAATAGAGGTGCCACCGAATACAACATTTCCAAATATATATGGTCTATCTCACTGGTGTCCAACTGGTAGATCGCAATCACAATCCTTCTCAGTTGAGCACAAGTTGATTTGAAAGAGCCATAACCTATGTTTTATAATAATTTTATTTATTTTTAATAAGATCCACTAATGATTTTAATTAGGGGTTTGCAATATCATGATTTAAGTTCATAAACAATTAAAATGTTTCCACAATTTGCCTTTAAAGAAAGATCATAGTATTGTGCTACAAGTGAATATTCTATCATTTGTAGTTCTGGTTCAGCCATCTCAACACACTTCTAAAGTCCTGCCACTTATACTTTTTTATTGCACATTGTTTTAACATACGCTTTGTCTGAGCATGTACACTAGTGTGAGTACTGAAAACGTGGTAACACTCTGTTTAGACATTCTACTAACAGTAAGTAACTTTGCAACTACATGTCAACTAGCAGTCATGAGAGTATTAGCAGACTGTCTGCTTAATATCTTCTAGCACTGTTTTTTAATGTGTCCACAACATACAACATACTGACTATAAGAAACTTTGCAAGTATATATCAACTTATTCTACTAACCCTAAACCTAACTTAACAGTCTACTCTGAGAGTTAGTAGATATGTAGTTGCAAATGAATGAGAATTAGTTGATATGTAGTTGCAAAGTTACTAGTTAGTAGAATGTCTAAAGTGGACCATCAAAATAAAGTGTAAACAAAAACTTTTGCATCTTTTTCACATCTTATTGTGCTTAAACTGCCAAATACACACAAGTTCATTTATATCTTGAGTGAATATAAACAGTTCGGATGTGTCAGTACATAGAATCCGTAAATTCAGTCTTAATGCCTAATAAACGTGTTACTTTTTATCTCATTTATGTTAACAAACTACAAAGACAAAATCACGTATTGCTGTTGACTAAACAACTTCAGTAGCTTTAAAAAGAATCAGTAAGTATTTAATTAATGCAGTGAAGTTTATGTAGTGTTTAATTTTTACATTTGTTTATTCAGTTTATTACTTGAATGCTACTGTTAAATGTACTTACTGTAACTGAAAATATTAAACCATTTGTATCAAGGTTCTTTCACCTTTTCCAAGGTCAAAAGTCACTTATATTTTAGCCATTAAACTAGTTGTTTTAAGAAAAGAGATGGTCACGATCTCTAACTGGAGTACCCATGAGCTTCACTAGAGGGCACTCCATTCCAGACTCTTATCATTTACCCCCAGGCTCCATTTCCCATAATACTTTGCATGGACTCATCAACACTCATTGTTTGCAGCTGTGGCTCATTTACCCTGTCTGCTCACCCTATATAAGCCTGGTTTAGTCTGTCATTCTTTGCGAAGTCTTGTTAGATGTTACACTGCATTTCTGAGCATTCTCCCTGGATTAATCTCTTCTGGTTTTCTTGATCTTTTGCCTGTTTCTTGGATTTACTCTTTGCCTGAGTTTCCTGCCTTGTCGATTGTTTTGGATTGCCTGCCTGTGTTTTGGATCATTCCTCTGGTTTGTCCCAATAAAGCTGCATTTGGATCTTTTAAAACATACACGTCTTCCTTTTCTTAGGTCTTACACATCTTTTTTTTTTTTTTTTTTTTTTTTTTTACACATTAGTTTTTTGGTCTGAACAAAATCACCAGACAGGCTTATTGAAAATATACTGGAGGCCATGAAGGTTTTGTGCATATGATCAAATAATCAAGAATGCTGCCACTTGCTGGAAACGTTTGTAGCCAAGTGTAGCCAAGTATGGTGACCCATACTCAGAATTTGTGCTTTGCATTTAACCCATCCAAGTGCACACACTGGTAGTGAACACTGTGCCCGGGGAGCAGTTGAGTGAAAAAGTTTGTCTGATTCATTCAATCCCTGCCAGACCTGAGACTTGAACCCACAACATTCAGGTTACATGTCGGACTCGCTAACCATTAGGCCACAACTGCCCCTATTATTATTATGACTGTGTAGAGTTGGTAGACTGTTCTAAAAAAAAAAAAGGTTGGTCACCTTTTGTCAACCTAATGAACAATTATAATATTACATTTATAAATACCTTTGAAAGAAACTCCCAACTGGTTGCCAAGTTATGTAAAAACATTAAGTGTCTTCAATAAATATATAAGAAGAAAACACTCACAGAGCTTTTCTGCAGTTGATCACAGCTGGTATCAGTCTTCTTCTCCCCTCATCTGATGTGTTGTATTTCTGAACATCCAGCTCATCCAGCACCTCCTCTGACATCTGAATCATGTAGGCGATTGTTGAGCAGTGACCAGCAGAGAGTTTCTCCTCTAAATGTTTGTCTGATTTCACAAACTCCTGAATCTCCCTGGACAGAGTCTGATCTTTCACTTCCAGCAGACAGAGGAACAGATTGATGGATCTTTCAGTGGAGAGTCCATGTCCATCTTTGATCTGCTCTTTAATGTACTGTGTGGTTCTCCTGATGCTCTCTGAGCTGTTCTCTGTGTGTGTCAGTAGATCCTGTAAGAGTCTCTGATTGGACTCCAGTGAGACGCCCAGCAGGAACCGCAGGAACAGATCCAGACGTCCATTCTTACTTTGTAGAGCTGTGTTGATTGCTGCTTTAAACATATTATGCAGTGTAATAAACTTTAGTGCTTTCATTGTAGTACAAAGATGGTAGTGAAAAGTATAGAAAGCAGCGAGAAACTCCTGAACGCTCAGATGGATGAAGCTGTAAACTTTCTTCTGATGAATCACAGCTTCTTCCTTAAAGATCTCAGTGCAAATCCCAGAATACACTGAGGCATTAGTGACGTCTATACTGCTCTCTATCAGGTCCTCCTCATAGAACATCACATTGCCCTTCATCAGCTGTTTGAAAGCCACTTCAGCAAGTTTCACAATCACTTCTCTGTTGGACTGCAGGAGTTTCTCTGGATCTCTCTCTTCATACTTCTGATTCCTCATGTTGATCTGAATCAGCAGGAAGTGGATGTACATTTCAGTGAGAGTTTGAGGGATTTCTGCACTCAGATCTTCTTTCAGGAGCTTCTGAAGCACAGTGGATGAGATCCAGCAGAAGACGGGGATGTGGCACATGATGTGGAGGCTTTTTGCTCTTCTGATGTGTGAGATGATTCTGCTGGCTTGATGCTGGTCACTGATTCTCTTCCTGAAATATTCCTCCTTCTGAGACTCATTGAATCCCTGAATTTCTGTCAGACGGTTGATGTATTTGGAGGGGATCTGATTGGCTGCTGCTGGTCTGGAGGTGATCCAGATGAGAGCAGAGGGAAGCAGCTCTCCTTTCATGAGGTTTGACATCAACACACCCACTGATGAAGTCTCAGTCACATCACAAACTTTCTGATCGTCTGAAAACATCAGTGTGATTCTGCTTTCATCCAGACCATCAAAGATGAACACAACTTTACACACCTCATAAATCTTTGAGTCGAGATCTTGAAGTTCAGGATGAAAGTCCAGCAGAAGTCTGTGAAGACTGTACTGATGATCTCGGATCAAGTTCAGCTCTCGAAATGGAAGCACAAACATGAAATCTACATCCTGATTGTTTTTTCCCTCGGCCCAGTCCAGAATGAACTTCTGCACAGAGATGGTTTTTCCGATTCCAGCGATGCCTTTAGTAAGAACAGTCTTGATTTGGTCTTTCTTCTTCTTCTTCTTCTTCTTATATCCTGGTTCAGGTGAGGCTGTAAAGATGTCATTGCAGTAGATTGGAGTGTCTTGTGAGTGTTTTGTTCTGGCTGTTTTCTCCATCTGTGAAACCTCATGTTCTTCATTCACTCCTTCACTCTCTCCCTCTATGATGTAGAGCTGTGTGTAGATCCTGTTCAGGAGGGTTTCATTCTCTTGGAGTTTCAGTCCCTCAAATAATCTCTCATACTTGATCTTCATGCTGGTTTTGTGCTGCTCTTTGACCCTATATATAATATAATATATATAAAATATATGGATATAAAAAGTCTACACACCCCTATTAAAAAACAGCTGCTTTTTTTAAAAATAAAAATGTAAAAAATGTAAAACAAAAATCTGAACTTTTGCATCATTCATGTTTACATGTTCATATAATCTTTGAATGGAATAGAAAACAAACATGTGTGGCATACTGGGCAAAACCCAATCAGGATAACTCACACCAAGCCTAATTTGGAATTCTGAGCAGCAGTCCAAACCAAAAAAATGGATGAATATAGCTTTGAGCGTTCAGGCTGTAATAGTGGAGTGGTAACTGAGGCAGAGGATAGATGCATTTGCTAAATAAATTCATGGATAAATGCTGTCTGGTGTTGGAGCATGCAGGTTGAGATTTTTTTAATGTCTTTAATGAGGAGCGAGGTCTGGGAAATAATCTTACCCTAATCTCATCATGTGACACACAGCAGCCACAACAGAATTAGCCTATATTTTATGTATTTTTCCTATTTATTCAAAATCTTCCCAAACGCATGAACTACATCATGAAATATCTCAATTCTCACCTTTAGATGTTAGCTGATCTATAGTGGGCAATGGTTAAAGTAGCCTAATAATGTAATCTAATAACTATGCATAAAAACCTGTTCACGTAAGTAACAGATATGGGTGTCATAACATATTTTTAATACGACTGACTTTATTTTTAATGTGAATTTAACAGTGAAAGTTAATGTGAATAAAAACATTTTAAGTTAGGTTACTAATCATAACACTTTCATTGTACAGAAAGAGAGCAAAGAACATCTTCACTGACAGTCTAGAGTTCAAGCACTCTCAAGAAGTCCTATTAAAATCACTGAAGCTGTTTGCACTGTGAAATTAATATCTTACTTACAGATTCGTACACACATTTGCACTTTGTTGTTTCTGACAAGAGAATTCACCACAAAGAGGAATTCAGTCAGAGAATGAGTGAAGAAACACTTGCATCCAAAATCACTTTGAATGGACATGACGCCTCTGGATTATTGCATGACATCAAATTGCTGTGAGAGTGATTCGAAAGCATTGCGCCATGCACTGCTCTCTATAGCTCTTGCGGTACTTTATTCATCCCCCACCCCCCAACAGGTGTAAGGCACTTTTTTATGACGTGCTTTATTGGACTTGTTTTGGACTGTTGAAAAGAAACACCACACATTGCCATTATAAAGCTTGGAAGTGGGAGGATAATTTTTGATATAACTCCAATTGCATTTGTCTGAAAGAAGGAAGTCATATACACCTAGGATGCCTCGAGGGTGAGTAAATAATGGGCTTTTTTTGTTTTTGGGTGAACTAACCCTTTAAGAACTACAAATCCCAGGCCCCCTTAGAGAGAGGGGGCAGCTGCAACAATATGTTTAATGTTTATCAATCTTTCTTTAATGTTCAAAAGTATCAGTTTTTGAATCTCACAGCATGATAGATTTGTTTTGAAGTCATAACATAATACTGTGCGAGAAATTGTGTGAAAACAGACTTTCTTCATTGAAACTCAATTTACCCTGTAAATGATATGTGAAATTTGTGTGAGAAGGAATTAAAGTTTTACTGCCTCTACCATTCATTTCAACTGAAAACTGCAACTACTCATATCTAAAGGTAAGTTTGAGTTTTGCAGAAATTTATGTAGAGGCACATATTTCCAGTGAGCCAGGGTAGCTTTTTCTCTAATCTTTTTTTCTCTATATGATAATTTAGTTTCACACCTCAAGTACTGGCTTGTCTCACCTTGCGTCAAACCTTGCTGGTTCATTGTTGATGTTAATTTGTGTACAGTTGTCACTCTTCTTAGACACCCGGTTTGGTTCTGGAGATTCATTCTCTTCTCTCCCCTCATTGTGACTCATTTTAGACACTGTACTGCTTCTTCAATAAGCAGAGGTTGTTTAAGGCCTGCAAAATGGAATGAAAACTTATTTTATTTCAGTTAGCATGTTGCAAAAATGCTAAATGGGTAAATCCATTTTCATTAAACGTAATCAGTGGTCTCCAACTCAAATGTACGATTTTTGAATTAATATTTTATATGGTGAAAGAAATACAAAAAACAAGAAGAAAGCCAAAATAATGTCATGGATGTATATTGGCTGAATAATATATAATAATCCACTATTTTTAGACTTTTCTAAGTATTTTTCTCAAAAGTAATAATTAAAGATATCTTAATACCATTTTAAATGAACGAACTTTCCTTTTGGCATCTTTACTTTTGAGGCTGTAGTTCAGTCCCTGAGATATCAGGATCCAAATATGGCTTTAAGAGTAAACTGTTAAATTGTACACATTTTCAGATGTGGGTCACTTGGCTTACAGATGATATTTCTTTTCTATTTTAAGAGGAATGTGTCAACAATTATCTTGAAACTCATTTCCTTCTGTCAAGACTGACTGCATAGAACGTACTTGTATCAAAACAATTGCATAGAACATACATGGGTGGTAATGACCTTAAAAAAACCCTTTCCATCCTCTGCCCTCCTTGCTGAATGTGATCGATTTCAAAAGCAAAAGTGAAACCGATAAAACAGCGTGCATAAGAAGGCAATTGCACGCCTTTGCGACCATCAGCAACTGCACGCGATCACAGAATGCATGCTTTCCCACCCAAAAATAAAAAGTAATTCTAACACATAACCCAGTCATAACTCTCATCTCATGTTCTCCCTCAACTTCAAAATCGTCCTATATCACTGTTTTACCTTTTTTGTTAAGGGTGTTTGATCTTCTTTGCATGTTCACTTTATAAAGACTGGGTCGGTACTTCTGCAGCGATGTAGGGTGATTTTGAAATAATTTTTGAAGTTGAAGAAAAAAATTTTCAACATACCCTAACTGTCATGAACCAGAATACACAGAATTCAGGGAAATGTTTTCTGTTGAAATGTTTTCCTCAAAAAACACAATTGCTTCATGACTGAAGAAGGAAAGACATGAACATCTTGGATGACAAGGGGGTGAGTACATTATCTGTAAATCTTTGTTCTGGAAGTGGACTTCATCAGCTCATTAGTTCAGTTCATGGATCTCTCTCCTAATGAGTTGATGATCTCAATCAGATGTGTTTAATAAGGGAGACATGCAAAATGTGCAGAGCAGTGGACCCCCAGGACAAGAATTAAGAACCACTGGACTAGACTATAGCATATGGAAGAATATTCAGGACAATTTTCAAAAAGAATTGCAAATTGTATTTTCAATTGCATTTCCCATAATTAACATAATACAAACACAATTGCAAATCTTGCATTACGTTTGCGTTTTTGCTTTTGTGAATGCACAGTGACTGGCAAATTTCAAATGAAAAAGTAAAGTCCATTCGCAACTGTATTTTCCATATTTAAATAGTAGTATCAATTACCATGTCTGCTTTTTCACTCTTTCTGTGTGGTTCATGTAACCTGCCAAAATTTAAATGGAATCACAATTCCTTTAGCATTTTAAATTCCAATGCCTACATGGAAACCTGTCAATCAATGTGAGGGGCGGGACTATCTTATGGGGCGTGTTTGTATTGGGAGGTGACGTCACTCAGAGGACCGTGCCAAATGCTTTGATCAGTGGAGGTAATTTGTCAATATTCACCATTAACCGAATGAACTGTTTTATATTATATTATATTATATTCAGAGGTGCACATAAGTTTTTTTTTTTTTGCCTGGTTCTCATGAGAGTACTTGGAGATTTGGTTTGGTCCATACACTGCACATAATATGTCCTAATAAAAAAGTCTAAAAAAATAAGTTAATAATAGTGATAATAATATCATTGGACTCCCGCTGGTTTAGCGCTTCTCATTGAAGAAGAGCGTCAGTGAATACAATTTATGAATAACATTTTTTGCATTGTGCTTTGAAAACGGCAGCGAAAAACCTCGAGTTATGCTTTTAGTTCAAAAAGAAACCTTATACAGTATTACAGTTTGTTGATCTAAAATGGTAATTGTGCATTAACAGCTGTCAATCATATTGGCATGCAAATAAAAGTAAAATAGGTATAAAATATGTGGTAATAAGTTTAGAATTGCACTGTCAATCGGAGTGTAAACAGTAAATGTTATGGAGCGAACGAGACGAGAAGCAGGCGGGTCCTTATGCAAGCTTTTATTTACAGACAAAGACATTGTTATACACAGGCAGGGCATACAGGTACAAAAAGAGCAATCCGGGGACAAAGGGCGAGGCGAATGGGTATTTCAAACAGACAGTCAACAGTTTAAACGAGGGGGGAACAGAGTCCGAAACGGCAAGACAAAGGGTTAAATCCAGGGCAGGCTGCAGGCAGATGAGACCAGATAACCAGGCTAGGATCAAGACAAGGATGATTAGACTAGAGACAAGACTAACTAGACTTAGAAACTTGGAAATGGCTCCGTAAAGCAGCTAACACTACTGTAGGAGAGTGCTAAACGCTATACAATACAGAAACCAGTGACAAACAAAGCCTCACTTTCTCTCCAGTCCCGTGTGCGATTCACTTTGTGTGTGAGTTCGAACCCCCAGATCTTACTTATTTATTTATATTTTTAAATACCCAGTCATACAAGTAATATGAAAAATACAAATTATTTCAGAATAATTACATATTTCCCATATGCACTTCATGTGTACATTATTCTTCTATTACATCATTAATGGGTAAATGAATTTATCAGAGACAGAAATTCAACAAACAAACACACACACTGTTAGACTTACTGTATATTTGTGCATGTAACATGAGGCGATCTGTGAAATGTGTGGTAAATGGAGTTTCTTTCACAGGCTTTTGGTTGCTTTATTTTTTTATAAACCACCAGATCACACTGTTTTTGACGCACTTGAAGCTAGGGATGTTAACCGATGACCGTTTGACCGGTGGTTGACCGTATCAACGTTAACCGGTCAAAGTTGTCGGTAGTCGGTTAAAAAAAAAGTGATATCTAAATTAGGCTATTATAGACAGTGGACTATACGCTACTACAGTTAGCCATCTCATTCCTCATCTTTTTGTGTTAAGTGAACAAATTATACCTCACACTCAATTTTTCATAACTCGCCTGTTTGTACTTAATAAACCAATAAAAACATTTGGCGCGAGGTCACAGCGTTTGGGTTCGCGCGCTCACAAGGTTTGCGAAAAGTAAAGGCAACAGGCTAAAACACTCGAGGTTAGAGCGGCGTCTCTTCGGAGCTGTCATTTTCTTAAATGAGCCGTGGCAATGTTTCAAATGAGCTTCTAACCTAGACAAACGCCTTTATTTTCAAAGCGATCACCTTGTACCCAAACCATTTGAAACTAAGGAGCCATTTGTCCTACGATTACATACAACAAGCTCTTCGGCGCCGCGTTTGCGGGACTCATGTTTCGCGCTGTAGGGGATTTTAAAAAAGTGACGTGAGTGGCAGTGTGTGTGTGTGTGTGTGTGTGTGTGTGTGTGCGGGAGGCAGAGCGGCAGAGAGATGCGACAGAGTTGCGAAATTGCAGGCGCGGCTCGAAATGGCTGTTATTTCAAATAGCGTACCATATTTTAAACTAATCGGTTAACCGGTTTCAACCGGCTAATGAGGCTCGGTGGTCGGTCAAGAAATTTTTTAGTTTTCGCCATCCCTACTTGAAGCTATGAATCTTTTCCCTAAACAGTAAGAGGAAAATGTTAGTTCTTCACGAGGTGCACATCCCGGTTGTTTACTTTAAACCGGAAGTCGCTCCCACTTTTGACGGAAGGCCTCATGGGGCATAGGAAACTTGTGGATAGTGGGTTTGAACCAACATCACATTTTAGTCAGTTACCCGGATGTGCACCCATTGCGGTGATATTCAAATATAAACAGCAGCATAGCAGCACAGACTGCACGGTTAATGTAATTTATGCTGTCTAAACCACAGAAAAATGTGTGGAAGCTGCTAAATTATATAGAGAAGGACTTTGTAAGCAGGAAAGGATGTAATATTTTGACAAACTAAAGTTAATACAGGCTTCAACGCTAAGCAGCGATAGCGTTTCATTGGTTACTGCTGGACACAAAGTTGCGCCACACTTATTAACACTTCTTCATAATGCATTATACAGATGCTAGATGAAAAGAAAACACCATGTAAACTTAAAAAAATAAAATAAGATAGGCGAGTTAAAGGAGAAGTCCACTTCCAGAACAAAAATGTACAGATAATGTACTCACCCCCTTGCCATCGAAGATGTTCATGTTTTTCTTTCTTCAGTCGTAAAGAAATTATGTTTTTTTGAGTAAAAAAAAACATTTCAGCATCTTTCTCCATATAATGGACTGATATGGTGCCCCGAGTTTGAACTTCTAAAATGCAGTTTAAATGCGGCTTCAAACAATCCCAGCTGAGAAAGAAGGGTCTTATCCAGTGAAACGACCAGTTATTTTCATTAAAAATGTATAATTTAAATACTTTTTAATCTCAAATGCTCATCTTGTCTTTCTCTCCCTGAACTCTGTGTATTCTAAACTCCATCAACTTCAAAAATCATTTCAAAATCATCCTACATCACTGCAGAAGTACAGACACAGTGTTTGCAAAGTGAACATGCAAAGAAGATCAAACACCCTTAACAAAAAAGGTAAAACAGTGATATAGGACCATTTTGAAGTTGAGGGAGAACATGAGATGGGAGTTTTTCCACATACCCTAACTGTCATGAACCGGAACAAAAAACGGCAGACAAAAGGCAGAGTAAGACAAGACAAGCGTTTGACATTAGAAGTATATAAATTGTATTATTTTTATGAAAATAACCAATTGTTTTGCTAGATAAGACCCTTCTTCCTCAGCTGGGATCATTTAGAACTGCATTTGTGATTGTTTGAAGCCGCATTTAAACTGCATTTTGGAATTTTAAATCAGGGCACAATATCAGTCCATTATATGGAGAAAAATACAAAAATGTTTTCCTCAAAAAACATAATTTCTTTATGACTGAAGAAAGAAAGACATGAACATCTTGGATGGCAAGGGGGTGAGTAGGCCTACATTATCTGTCAATTCTTCTCCTTTAAAAGTTAAGTATTAAGAAGAACAGCTGGACATATTCACAAATAAAATATCGTTTTGAGTTATTATTTTAATAAATGCAAAATGTTTAAAAACACTTGATGAGATTCATACATGGCATTAATAAATAAAATATTGACTAAATACATTATTTTTTCCTTTTTCTGACTTCAGTGTGAAGTTTATTTAACCAAGAAAATGTGACTGGGACATGAATTTACGCCAATAGGGATTTCGCCTAAAGGGCGTCAAAATGGCTGGAAACAGCCCTGGAAAGCAACGCATTTGTTAGACGAAGTCGCCTTTCTTTATCATAACTCTCTAAAGGAAATTCTCTTTAATAAAGCACGTGCGATAGGTTGGCACGTATAGAATTTACCAAGAGGAAAAAAATCTTGTTTGCTAATCTCGATTTCAGCTGATGAAACTGCTGTCAGTTACTTTCGGTTTTACTTGTACACCTTTCTTACAGATCGTTTAGTACAACTTTGAGGCGCCTTAGAACGATTAAGCTACACAGAAGTAAAAACAAAAAAACAAACGTACTATATACACGTACCTTTAACATAAATGATGAGACGTTCTGCGCCGAGACATAAAAGCGAAACATCTCACAGAAGCGCTGTACCTGAAGTGGATTCGTTTTGTCGTAACCACGTGATCTATGACGTCCGAATCTTTGAATCGTTCCGCACACAACCACGTGACTGCCTCGATAGCTATTAGAAACAGTAGGCTCTCGTTTGGGACGCAAAAGGCCTCCCCTAAATAGTTGCAGTCGGTCACTTCTCACTTTTCGAAGTGAATAAAACATCTGCAATATCATCGTCGGATATCGCGTGTTTGGAGCACTATTCAGTACTTTATTGCTAATAAATTAGGGGAAATTAAATTCTGTTGATTTATCATATTGGAAGTTAAATAGCTAATGTAATGTCATTAGGACACTTTATGCGAACAGTAACTGCTGACTTAAGTTTAGTTCTGATTTTTTAGTTTTGATTCAATAATTGTATCAGTGATCTTTTCCTCCAACTCACTCACATTATATTGATAAAAGTGCTTGAAAAGGATGCTAATTGGTGAAAGGGAAATACTGTAAAGATCAGCCAATGAGCAGATTGCTCTCTTTTTTTAACATTCAGAAAATAAGTACTTAATTACTAACAAAATAAGAGAAGTTTCCTTTTAAGTCATAAATCATGCATATCCTCGTAATACTTCCAAAAAAATTCCAAAAAAGATCTTAATACAAATAGTTCTTTTTGTAGACAGCATTCAGGGACTATAGTAGCTACATTTATTTGGGCTTTCCCATTATGGTTATTATGAAAATTTATCACAATACATTTCATCTTGTTTTGTTAACAAAATGTTATATACGCAAACATCAGAAACCACTTTTTTATGTTCTGCTTGCTCAAGTACAGTATTCTTTCAGGCTCTTTCTAACTAAATATCTAAAAAATATAAGACAGGGGGTCTTGTTTATTTACCCCTACATATATTTATATCATTGTCTTATCATTGTCCTTCTTTTGTATTGAATGCTTCTTTCTTTGTTTAATTCATAGTAAATGATTCTTTTCATTAATAATGTTCTTTGTTTATTGGAGAGTTTGACTCTTGATGTGCTCGAAATATGACACACTGGCGACACCTGCTGATCAAAACATATAAACAAGCGTAATGTGTGTATGAGCTGAGCTTGGCAGATGGGAGGAGCTGGAGCTCCAGCTCCCCCTCGCTGGAGGTAATGGGTGGAGATAGACACCTAACCACACCCTAACCCTACCCCTTACCCTATCCTAAACCTAACTCCACCCATTAGTTCACACAGAGGTGGAGCTGGACATCCAGAGAGGGGGAGCTGGAGGCCATTCGGCTCTGCAGTGAGCAGTACTTGCAAAAAGTGACAGATCATGTGCACTTTATTACTAGGAATATCACAATATTTATAAATCAAAAAAATCTGAAACCCTTTAGAAACAGAAGATGGCACATTTAGATTATAACAGGCTAGTCTATTTCTCGTGATAAAACAAATACTGATAAATGTAATTTGAATGAGACGCGGAGTATACTTTTTTTTCCGAAATAATTAAATATAATGCAGTTATTGTTAAAAAATAGAAAGAAATGGAAACGAATTAATAGAATAAAGAATAACAGATGAAAGCAAGGCTTAGAGGTTGAGGAAGTTATTATGTTACATACTCCAGTACACAGTATAGGTGGCGCTAAACGTCCTTAACGATAGAATTAAACCCGCCAGAAACCAAATAAAGAAAAGAGATGGGCGGGTTTATTTGTTGATGAAATATGAGCATGCGGATACACCTGTGTCGAAACCGAAAGCAAAGAAGATTCAGACGGTAAGTTCATTTGTCGGCTTCTGATATCTTCATATTGTTGTACAATGTCGCTATCATGTAAAACTCGACGTTCAAACTTTAAAGCTCATTTTAGCCAATTGTAACTTCTGTTAAAAAAGGACGAACGCATTAATCTTCACGATTATAATGATATAGAGTGATAAGAATTCTGCTTTATTTTTGCTTTTGTTTTATTTATTTACTTATATATATATATATATATATATATATACTTATTTTTTTACTTACTTTTTTTCAAATTAATTTACAGGTTATTTACAAACTGGAATATAGAAGATAGAAATGTGAACATTTGAAATAAAGCTATACTGTCGTGAGACAGCGATTCACAGACATTCAGGTTTTGTGGTGTCTCATTTAAGGTTGGGTCGATAGACGATGCCATCGTCCATCGCCGATGGCCAATAGACATCACGATGCTGAGCCGGCATCGCGAATCTTCCACCCCGCCCCGCCCTGCCCCCGCCGCAGCAGCAACCCGCTCACAACCCGCAGTGATGATGACACTGGCAATGAGCTGTATTCCGCGGGATGGTGAACACGGAAATTGTCATGCATCTTTTGCGCAGATAACTTGACCGCAAATCCTACACACCACTTCAGACGTGTCTTGTGGCTGTCCTCTTTCATTCGGTCTAAAGCCAAAGTATTGCCAGATAGGTGAATTTGCACCTTTTTTACCAACAAGTTTGTCGACGCCATTATAACGACACAGATCACTGTGCCTATTCATGCCAGAGTCCCGCGGAAAAAGTGATTGACAGGTGGTAATTTGTATGTAACTTATTGTAACAAGGAGTGAGAGGTGAGAGGCGAGCGGATCCATGCGCAAGCTTTTATTTGTAGGACGTGACAAAGACATGGTCATACAGGCAGGGTCGAGACAGGAGCAGACAGGAATATAACAGGCAATCGTAGAGAATAATCCAATAAGCAAGAGCGAGAGTCCGAAAAGGCAGGCGCCGTACGGTCGAAAACGGGATGGGCCAGGCAAGAGAACTAAACACTGGGAAACTAGGAAACGCTAACGAAACAAATACAACAATACAATCACAACAATCCGTGAAGTGCACTGGGAAGGTCCGGGGCTTTTATACAGTCTCTGATTGGACGCGGGTGACACGAGTGGTGGCTGATGGGTAATGAACAACTTGTCCGCCCACAAACAGTAAAATTTCCATGTGATTTACGTCACATGGAAATTTACACGTACATTATACGGAAGACGCTGTATCCTACGCTGTGAGTAAAACTGTTTTATATTCACTTCCAAAAGATGATGAATCTACAAAGATTGTATTTTCTGGCGATCGTTCAAAATACGTATGTTGTGTAACAACCCTGCACATGTCTTGCTAACCGGTTAAATCACGCTTTTGTAGTTCTGTTGTTCAGCTGTGGACCCACTGTAGTCTGACAATTTGTGATTGATGCAGCTTGACTGTCTGTCTGTCTCATTAGTTGAAGTAATGATAAAGGATGGCGCACGAAGCGGCACCGAATGCGGAAGTGCTATGAAACCCATTAGTTTCAATGTCTTCCGCCCTGCGAGGACAGCTTGTTTCTGCTTCGACCAAAGCGCACGTGCAGCGGAGTGCGCACACCGCGGACAAAGTTCAAATAAGTTGTTCAAATGAACTTTTGCCGCTGCGCTGTGAAGAGCTGCACTAAACCCAGCGGCCAGCGCAGCGCTTTCCGCGTTCGGTGTGAAAGCCGCCTTAATGCATTATGCATTGTTGAAGTTTACAACATAGAGGTGCGCCCGGTTTGCTTACATAAGCAAATTGCGAGCACTTTCCAAGGTAGGCCGTGTTAACTTGTCGATCAGCTACTTCAGTCGTTTCATCATCAGACTCTGGCTCGAATTGGTAAGGTAAAATCGATGCCATCTTTTCTATGTATTGACAAGTATCCAAGGCTGTCAGTCAGTTATGGCAATGGGTGTTTCGTTCTCCGACACGCTGTGTGCGGTAAACCAATCATAAAGGACTGCACCATCTGACCAGTCACAGCAGTGAGGGCTCACGGAAAGGAGGGGTTTAGAGAGACTGATTCTTCGGACTGTTTTGCACAAGTCGTTTAGGAATCATTTAGAAATGGGGTAAAATTAAATCTATTTTTGGAGAAAACTTAAGTGTTTTTTGACCTTGCATACATGTAAACCTGTTTTGGGAGTCTATTAAAACAATATTATCAACCTTCAAAATGGCATAATAGGGGCACTTTAACTAAAAAAAAACAGAGGTTTAGTATAAGCTGTAAACCCCATTGTAAAACGGTTTCACTCAAAGGTTAACTGACTCCTTTTTCCATAGCTGCATTTTCTTGTTTCTCTAGTGACTTCACTCATCCAGTCTCACTTGCCCTTCCCCCATGTATGAATGATTGTATGTTTGTTTGTTTAGATTAGTTATGTGTTAGTCCTTAGTTAATAAAAGTCTTGTGCACAGATTACATGAGTTTCTGATTCTGTCACTGCTTGTAAATTTAATGTCCCTTTTTCGATTCAAGCTACATGCTCTAATGCAGGGGTAGGCAACATCGGTCCTGGAGTGCCGATGTCCTATAGAGTTTAGCTTCAACCCTGAAAAAAAAACTCACCTGCTGTAGCCTTAGTAATCCTGAAGACCTTGATTTGCTTGTTCAGGTGTGTTTGATTGAGCTAATTTGCTACAATTATTTACATACTTGGTTTCATTGCCCGAAACCAGCTCCAACATAAGGCTAAAATCAGCTTTTAGCTATTTTTATTGAATAAAAATATTGTAAGTTACTAATTATAATGCCTGCATTTCCTAAGTTATTCAAAAAGCAGCTACAGAAAACAAGTAAAGATTATTAACATTATAATGTTGTCAAAAGAACATCATCACTGATTAGTGAAATGAATCCGGCTTCTGTAGTTTTGTTGGACTATTGTTTACTCTGCTTGCCACCTGCCCTGACCTCCCTCCTGCTTTGTTACTCTGCCTTTTGGCTTGTCTCCATTAACCACAGTACCACTGCTGAAGCCAACATGCTAGCCACCCATCAACAGCAGCTAGCACGCCTCACTTCCCTCACTGAGGAAGTGGTAAAGACTTTGCAAGCGCTATGGCTACCTTCACCCGAGGCTGCCTCGCTGCCATTAAACCCAGTACCCCAAGCATCTGCTCCGAGTCATTTAACGGCCAGTCCACGCCTAGCCTACCCTGAAAAGTTTGACGGCACACCAACTAAATGTAAGGGTTTTCTGCTTCAATGCTCTTTGTTCGTCTCGCAACAACCTGTGTTATACCCCACGGAGGAAAGTCGCATCACTTTCGTATGCTCTCTCTTGACTTGCAAAGCTTTGGACTGGGCTACCGCTGTGTGAAATTTCAATCAACCCACCTTTCTCTTGTTTGACTGTTTTCTGTAACGTTTCCGAGAAGTGTTTGACCTCCCCGAAGGAGGAGATGGAGCGGGTGAACAAATTCTCACACTGGGACAGGGGAAGAGCACTGCAGCAGAGTTCGCTTTAACATTCTGCACACAGAATGCCCTTCTGCGCCGGCGCCTCCAGAGTGCCTTCCTGAGCCAGCGCCTCCTAAGCCCGGTCCTCCTGTACCCTCCCGGGCTGACAATACCCTTATTCCCCCCCCAAGAAAATTTTTTGGGGGGGCTACCCTCATGGACTGTATACTCGACCATGGCTCCCCGAGCTCCCTGATCCACCATGGCCGTCTGGACTATGTACTTGGCCATGGCTCCTAGAGCTCCCTGACCCACCATGGCATCTCGGACTATATGCTCCACCGTGGCTCCCTGAGCTCCCTGATCCGCCCTGGAGGCGTTCCTCCTCCCCGTCCAGTGTCTGCCCTGCACGAGCCTCCAGGGCGCCCACCCCCCCTCCACGGTGTATATGTTACGGCGCAAGACGCGTTTTTTATTTAGCAAGATATGTGTTATATATTCATTTACATGTTAGCCTTTTGAGTATATGGCCACGTTCACACTGTCATTTTTTGGGATTGACAACTGCATTTACTTACAGGTGTGAGTCTCAAAATGTCCCGTCCACACAGCAGCTTACAGTAGCGTTTCGAATGTTGTCTGTATGAACGTGCAATGGGAGTCAAGCCCGTATTCCTTACCAGTAACCAAAGCAACAGTGACCAAAGTAATATCAAAGGATGGTGACTTCCATAAAACTGAAAGTATTACCACTTCTGACATAAGAAGAGTCTAATCGAGCCACGAGTTCATCCATCAAATCATCATTAACTGAAAGCAGCTTTTAAATTTGGGTGGAGAGCGAAGCATTTGACCCATGCACAGAACACACAACTGATGGAAAGGAGCTTTCAGATGACACACAGCTCATTTCTCTGTCACTGTAAGTTACCGAAACCACAAATTAAAGCATGCAGCACACGTTAGACGCGCGTTTGTGCGGCAGAGCACCTCTCAGACTGAATGATGTGACAGACAACTAGTTGTCCAGTTCTGTTCCGTTCACACAACGCGTGTGTTCCAAGAATGCGGTTGTGAGTCCTGAAAATTTACGGGTTCGGTCATAGAATGCAGTTGTCACACCCGTAAATCAGGCTCAACCCTGCTTAGCTTCAGTGGGTGACCAGTCTTGGGCTACAGGGTGATATGGCTGCCAATATGTGGAAGACTGAATCTTTACAGGACTAACAGTGACAGTAAAGACATTAATAATATGATTGTGCTTTGATTTATAATTCAGAACGACTTCAGAATGTTAATATATATATATATATATATATATATATATATATATTAGGGGTGTAACGGTTCACAAAAATCACGGTTCGGTTCGATACGACACAGTGGTGTCACGGTTCGGTATGTTTTCGATACAGCAAAAATAGAAAATAAAAAATGCCAGATAATTTCTTTGATTTTTTTTTCACTTTTTTATTTATTAAAACATCAAAAAAGTATGATCTTGTTTTTTTCTTTTACTTTAAACAATGATGGAGCTATTCTTCACCCATCTTCTGGGATTTCTTTTTAGCAGCATATAAAACAAAACCTCCTTTATAACCAAAACCAAAAAGCTCCTGATAAAAAAAAAAATAATGTAATATTGTAGTAGTTATAAACTAATAGAAAGACGTCCAGCTGTCTGTTGTCAGAGCAATCACTGGTGCTTCGGCCAACTGGTTCTCTATTTGGGCTTTTGTTTTTCTGCACAAAGCAGGAATTATTAGCCGCTTTTCCACTATCGGGCCGAACCGTTCTCTGCGCTTAACCGTTCCGTGCCGATCCGGGCCGGTCAGCACGGATACGGTTTCATTGTCCACTGTGGTGCCGATAACGGAACTCTTTGAAATGTAAATACAAATGCCTTAGTCGTTGCCTTGTTAACGCAATTGTAATATAAACAGAGATATGATCAGATATTTCTGTTTTTGGGACTTCGTTAAATAACAGAAAAAAAGAACACAACTATAAACAACGCAAAAAATAAAATAAACAGAAGGCGACGACAGGTATAACGTTACCAACAAATGTTGAGGGGATATGCATGCCAACGGAGACAAACACAGAAGGTAAAACCTTTATGAAAACTAACACATTTATTGACAGTATTAATGCACGAACTATGAACGCAGCGTAACAGCTGTTTACTTGGCTGTTTGATCATATAGCACGCTTTCGCTTAGCACACACGTTCTATCAGCACGGTTTGGCACGGTTGTCTAACCGTGCCGAGAATTCCGGGCCGAGAACAGTTTGTAATCGTGCCGTGCCGTACCAGGCTCAGGTGGAAACACAACTGGAACCGGACCTGACCGTTATAAGAACCGTTCGGCACGATAGTGGAAAAGCGACTATAATATTACACACTTTATTCTCTTTTATTTTTTTCAAATATAAAAGTATTTTTCTGAATCGTTCGGTTCGTAATGCGTACCGAACCGAAAGCCTCGTACCGAACGGTTCAATACGAATACGCGTATCGTTACACCCCTAATATATATATATATAACATACTTCAAAACTTTAAGTAATATAAGTAACTTTACTTTCAGTAATATTCTAAACGGTGACTTCAACTTCTAAGTCATTTTCTGGTAAAATATTTTTAGTTTTACTTAAGCGTGGCTTTCAACAGTTTTTTCCCAAAATGCAATCATTCAGAGCTCTTTTATTTCATTAACTTTTTTAAAGGATTTGATTTCTACATACACGACTCAGTGAATTCGTCTGTCTCTTACTGTGAAGCTTAAACTACATATTAAGCATTTATTCAACACGTCTCATTTTATCTTGAATGGCTGTGACGCCTGAAGAGTCTCTCAAAACGTAAAATTTTATACCCTCAGAGAACTTTGCTACATTTAGCAAAATTTTAAATATTCATTAGAGTACATTTTCACATATTCTGGTCCTGTGATTTCATTCAACCATTCTGGAAATGGGTTCATTCTGTAACCCAGGACAGGAGATAACAGGGAAACATTTTATTTCATCTCCTTCACTTAATTTGCTGAATGTCACTCCTAAAGATCTTTTTGACATGGACTCTAAGTCTTTGTTTACAACCCTTTTATTTTGGCTAAAAAATGTATTATACTGAAGTGGTCTACGCCCCAGGTTCCAACTGTTATAATGTGGATATCCTAGCTGTCCACATTCCTTTTTTCTTTTGGAGAAATTAACCTATGATCTCAATCACAAGTCGGACAAATTCCGGAGACTGTGGGAACCTCTCCAGTCTTTTATACAAAAACTCTAAACATTTATTTTAAGAGATCTTTGGTTTTTCCTTTCCTTTCCTGTCATGTTTTTGTTTAACTTAAGAAGGCAGAAATGAATATTTTCAGGGATGCACCTATTTGATGTTCAGCGCTTGGGGTTTGTTTGTTTGTCTGATTGTTTTTATTGATAGTGTTTGTACTATTTGAAAATCCTTAAAGCTGCAGTCCATAAGTTTTGCCTCTTTGTCATCATCTCTGTTTGAAAACCTGCAATTGCAATTATTTGAGGAATTATCTTCCATGCAAGGGTTGTGCTTCGGGATGGCTCTAGCATGGATAAATCTAATGTTTTGAGTTTATGTGTGGCTGTCAATCACCGTGCCGGTGTGGATCCTGTACTTAGGAATCACAGATTCAATCCTACGTCTTGGAATATATCACCCAAATAAGAATTTTCAACGGATATTGTCATCTGAAAGAGTAACAAGTCTAAAACTTCTGTTCTGACCAACTGAGGAAAAACACTACAATGGTAATTAAATATAATGATCGGTTCTCATATCACATCAAACTAGCAAATTATTATTACTGTTATATATTACTGTTATTATTACATTGTTCTCAAATTGTTAATGTAAACAACATCAGCATTATGTGACTATGTGAATGCAGTGTATATTAGCATTACATGTAGATTTAATTTTCTGTACAGTCTAAACACTAATTGTGATACAATTCAAATTTAAAATAAAGAAATTCTTTTTGTCACACCCCTGTGGACTGTTTCATTGGTTTTTCCCTTGTATGCCCTTATTTGGTCTTTCCTGTTCTGTTTTCTATTATGACGTCATTGTTTAATCATTCACACCTGTCCTCGTCTGATTAGCCTGGTTATTTAAGTTTGGTTCTGTTCCCCGTTTGGTTGTTGGTTCTTAAAGTCGTTTTCGTTGTGTTGCGTGTGGATTCCCTTGTTTGCTGTACCTGTTTGTTCCTGTTCCGTTGTATGGATATTATAAATAAACTATGTGTTCCTGACTTCCTCGTCCCTACTCCTCATTCCTGCACACAACGCGTGACACTTTTAGCCCAAAAAGCAAATTATTCTTCCTTAGGACTGGTTCTAAAAAGTGTATTTTAAATATGTAAAGTGTAATCCCGCATATCTAACATCATCTATAATCAGATGCACATTTAAAACTGGAATAATCTAATTTCTGTCACTTGTGTTTCATAAACACCTTTTTGAATCTGCCATCAAAAAGTTTAATTATTCCAGCCGCTGTGAGAAAAGGCTATAAACAATCTGGCACCTGCAGCATCTTCTACTAGCTGCGACACCTTCTTTATGTTTATAGACGTGACGGAATAACGCAGCGGAATGCTTGAATTTCCTGCGAAAACCTACCCGTACCACTCAAATTAGAAAACATTATTATAAAATACCCATTGTGAATCGGGCTAAAGTAAGGTGATAGTTTTGAACACAGGCTGGTTTTGTACTTGCTCAAAATTTGAGCAAATTGATTTTGTAAAAAGTTAAGGACTGCAGCTTTAATTCTAAAAAAAATATCTAAAGAAACAGTCAGGAGCTCATCTGAGTCAATCTGAATAAATGAATTATAAAATGATCAGATTATCTCAATTTTAGGAGCTCATCTTGTTGTGATTTGATGTTCAGATCATGTCATCGTTTGTTCTCTGAGAGCAGAAATCTGGCAACCCTCTGTATATGTCTTCATTATTTAGTTATTTCTTAAATTTTATTTAATCTCTTCCAGATTTTCTGGCTGTCATCTCTCAGTTCAGCATTGCAAAATTGTGTCTTCAGCTCTACAATCCTCAAACTCTGTCTTGAGAGAGTTGGATCTGAGTAACAATGACTTGCAGGACTCTGGTGTAAAGTTGATTTCTGATGGACTGAAGAGTCAAAACTGTCAGCTGCAGATACTGAGGTATTAAGAACATATAAGAGATAATTTACAGTCAGTCGGTCACAATGTTGGTGTGTGTCTGTAGATGATCTGTGTCTCTAGATGATCTGTCTGTCAGGGTTCCCACGCGTCCTGGAAAACCTGGAAAATTGATGATTAATCTTCCAGTCCTGGAAAACACATGGAAAAAGACAGAAAATGGAAAATGTCCTGGAAAATCTTGTAGTTGTCCTGGAAAATTATTATTTTAAAAAAACGAATTGTATTCTCCTTTAGCCAAGCCCAAAACAAATAATGCTAGTAGCAGAAAATGTTCAAACTGACATAAATCGTAACTGGCCAGTTTCTGCTCCAAATGCGTAATTAGCAGTCAGCTCTTTTGTTTTATTTCAGCTGATCTCTGTTCTGGTGCTGCTTTGTTTACTACGGTAACCAGGGAAATTCTGTATCATTGTTGTTCCATTAGCACCACCTGCTGTCAGAGAGTGAATTTGTGCTTTCAATCTGTTTTTGGTTCTTGCAGATATTTTTAATGCAGCATAATTTTACAAAGATAAAGTTAGACCATTCTGTTTTTGCTTCAGATTTTGAAATTTGATTAGAAACTGCACATGTATGAAGAATCTTTCTTTGGATCGTAGGGCTGGATGATATGGCCAAAATTTATATCACAATATATTTCTTAATTTCAATACGATAGGCGGCTGCTTTTTTTTTTTTTGTATCACTTTTTATGAGCAGTGATATGCAGTGGCCAATCGGAGCAGTTTAATTAGTCAGAATCCCCTCATTTTTCATTTGACCCTTTTAAAGCAACACTTATTTGAAAATATTTGAAGGATACATGCCAATATTTAAAAAAAAAAAAAATCTTTAATATTATTGTTAGCATAAATAATGAACTGATTTAATTTATTTTTTATTTTTAAAATAGGTAAATAAAATAATTTAATACTTCTGATATATTTTGTTTATTTTGCTATGGGACTGAAATTGGTTCTGAAATCATTTGTTGTAATATATAATTAAGAGCTCATATTAAAGAGCTAATTTTATAGTTAATTCATGGCCATAAACTGTGTTTTTAAAGACGTCTCGAGAGAGGAATAATATATTACTTTAGAGGGTTATCCTTTTCTCTTTTATTCTCGCCATAATTAAAATAAAAATGTCCTGAAAACGTCCTGAAAATGTCCTGGAAAAATGATCACTGAAAAAGAGTGGGAACCCTGGTCTTTGTGTGTCTGTAGATATTCTGACTGTGTGTGTTCGTAGATGATCTGACTGTGTCTGTGGATGATGAGACTATGTTTGTCTGTAGATGATCTGACTATTGATGTGTTTATTCTGCTCTCTTTCAGTCTTGCTGGCTGTAATCTCACTGCTCAGTATTGCGAGAGTTTGTCATCAGCTCTACAATCCTCAAACTGTATCCTGAGAGAGCTGGATCTGAGTAACAATTACCTGCAGGACTCAGGTGTAAAGTTTATTTGTGATGGACTGAAGAGTCCAAACTGTCAGCTGCAGATACTGAGGTATTAAGAACATATAAGAGATCATTTAAAGTCAACTGGTCACAATATTGTGTCTGTAGATGATCTGACTGTGTGTCTGTAGATGATCTGACTATGTTTGTCTGTAGATTATCTGACTGTGTGTTTGTAGATGATCTGACTGTGTGTGTCTGTAGATGATCTGACTATGTTTGTCTGTAGATTATCTGACTGTGTGTTTGTAGATGATCTGACTATGTCTGTAGATGATCTGACTATGTCTGTAGATGATCTGACTGCGTGTTTGTAGATGATCTGACTGTGTGTGTCTGTAGATGATCTGACTATGTTTGTCTGTAGATGATTTGACTGTGTTTGTAGATGATCTGACTGTGTGTGTCTGTAGATGATCTGACTGTGTGTTTGTAGATGATCTGACTGTGTGTGTCTGTAGATGATCTGACTATGTTTGTCTGTAGATTATCTGTGTGTCTGTAGATGATCTGACTATGTTTGTCTGTAGATGATCTGACTATGTTTGTCTGTAGATGATCTGACTGTGTGTCTGTAGATGATCTGACTATGTTTGTCTGTAGATGATCTGACTGTGTGTCTGTAGATGATCTGACTGTGTGTTTGTAGATGATCTGACTGTGTGTGTGTGTTCTGCTCTCTTTCAGTCTTGCTGGATGTAATCTCACTTGTGAAATGGTGTCATCAGCTCTACAATCCTCAAACTGTGTCCTGAGAGAACTGGATCTGAGTAACAATGACCTGCAGGACTCTGGGGTAATGTTTATTTGTGATGGACTAAGGAGTCCAAATGGTCAGCTGCAGATACTGAGGTATATAAGAACATATAAGAGATCTTTTAATGTCAGCTGGTCACAATATTATGTCTGTGGATGATCTGACTGTGTGTCTGTAGATGATCTGACTATGTTTGTCTGTAGATGATCTGTCTGTGTCTGTAGATGATCTGACTATGTTTGTCTGTAGATGATCTGTCTGTGTCTGTAGATGATCTGACTATGTTTGTCTGTAGATTATCTGTCTGTGTCTGTAGATGATCTGACTAAGTTTGTCTGTAGATGTTCTGACTGTGTGTCTGTAGATGATCTGACTGTGTGTTTGTAGATGATCTGACTGTGTGTCTGTAGATGATCTGACTATGTTTGTCTGTAGATGATCTGAGTGTGTGTCTGTAGATGATCTGACTGTCTGTAGATGATCTGAGTGTGTGTCTGTAGATGATCTGACTATGTTTGTCTGTAGATGATTTGACTGTGTGTGTCTGTAGATGATCTGACTGTGTGTCTGCAGATGATCTGACTGTCTGTAGATGATCTGAGTGTGTGTCTGTAGATGATCTGACTATGTTTGTCTGTAGATGATCTGACTGTGTGTGTCTCTAGATGATCTGACTGTGTGTCTGTAGATGATCTGACTATGTTTGTCTGTAGATGATCTGACTGTGTGTCTGTAGATGATCTGACTGTGTGTTTGTAGATCTGACTGGTGATGTGTGTGTTCTGCTCTCTTTCAGACTTGCTGGCTGTAATCTCAATGCTCAGTGTTGTGAAAGTTTGTCATCGGCCCTTCAATCCTCAAACTGTGTCCTTAGAGAGTTGGATCTGAGTAACAATGATCTGCAGGACTCTGGGGTAAAGTTTATTTGTGATGGACTAAGGAGTCCAAACTGTCAGCTGCAGATACTGAGGTATTTAAGAACATATAAGAGATAATTTACAGTCAACTGGTCACAATGTTGATGTGTGTCTGTAGATGATCTGACTGTGTGTGTGTAGGTTGTCTGGCTGTGTGCTGACAGAGGAAGGCTGTGGTTATTTGTCCTCAGCTCTGAGTTCAAACCCCTCACACCTGAGAGAGCTGGATCTGAGCTACAATAACCCAGGACAATCAGGAGTCCAGCTGCTCAAACACAAACTGGAGGATCCAAATTATAAACTGCAGATACTCAAGTATGTCAAACACAAATTCTGAAATACTGAACGTGTGTGTGTGTGTGTGTGTGTTTGTGTGTGACTGATGCAAATCTGCATTAATGTGTGTTTGTGTGTTTATAGTGTGGATCATGGAGGAGAGATCATGATGACAGCAGGACTGCGAAAGTGTAGGTCTACAAACACACACACACACACACACACACACACACATACACACGTTTCCCCCAAAAAATGTCTCCACAAGTACAAGGATTTTGGATATTTATGGGGGTGTTTTGTCCCAATAAAGTAGGGTTTACCGGAACTACACACACGCTTATACACTCCACATGCACACTTCACACACACACGTTGTGTTTCCATGTTTTATGGGCACATTCCATAGGCGTAATGGTTTTTATACTGTACAAACCATATATTCTTTGGCCCTACACCTAAACCTAGCCCTGACAGGAGACACTTTTACTTTCTAAAAAAATAAAAATAAATAAAAAATCTGCATGATTTATAAGCCTGTTTCCTCATGGGGACCTAAAAATGTCCCCACAAGGTCAAAATTTACTGGTATTACTATCCTTGTGGGGACATTTGATCCCCATAACTTGATAAACACGAGGTACTCACACACACACAGATTGTTGTATGACCAGATCACTGAGCTCATCTCATAGACTTGTTTTTCCATCAGGTTAATGATATCTTCTAAGCCATAAAACATCACAGACACCTCTGCAAATTGCAAATGATTTAAAGTAAAACATGATTTGTCCAGTTTATGAGTCTTTTTTAACTAGTTAGCACTGCCGGTCGCCACCAGGGGCTCCTTTGCTCTCAAAGATGATTTAAGTAGTATTTCATTAAATAATGTAAAAATAACAGTAATATGTGGATTCAGCTTTAGAGGAGTCATGTAGGTGGAGTTATTAGAGTTATTAGAGGAGTCATTAAGAATTTTATTAGTTTAATTTCTGTTTTGGCTCAGACAGTATGCCGTAATGGTAATTACGTGTCTTGACACATGAACAGGGCTTAATTTGTGCCAGAACAAGCCGGATCCAACACTTCTGAAATTCGATCCGGCACCTTATTTAGCAGATCCCCCTGCTCATGCACCAATTAACAACGTTCGTGCTGACCTGTAGCGTGCATGTATTTCATGAAAAAAACACCTATATTAATGATACTGCCAATAACTTTATCCCCTTTAAATTAAACATTAAATCGCTGTGAAACGACCGCTGTAAAACGACCGCTGTGAAATGACCGCTGTCAATAAGTCGATGACAGGAGTACAAGCTCAGAGATCCATGTCCTGCTGCTAAGGAGAGGTGCTGTTCTCTGTCCTCCCTGACTTCGCACTCAGTCAGTGCAATGAGTCTCACTGGGGGAGCGCAAGTAGCGTAGAACCCTGGGCCAGCTGTATGTCAGTGTATCTGTACCAAGTGGGGCCTCGGTCAGGCCGTACCAAAAAACTGACAGTGAGTGGATTCTAGTGAGGTAACCAGAACTGTGCCTGGCCGAATCGACTCTAATCCTCCACTCACCCTGGATCGAGATCTGTCGTAACAGATTTCATCCGAACTGAGAGTGGCATGCAGACTGGGTCTGTGCTGGCTCTAAGTGAGAGATTGCAGGCAAGTTGCAACATGTAAACAGCAGTAATGTAACGTCAAGCAGCCGAGGGACTGTCAGTTCCTGCAACAACTCTGGATCGAGATCACCCTCGTGCAGATCTCATAACACTTTAGCCTGGCAACCTGCAGGACGGCCAAGGTGTGCAGTGCGGACAAGCTTGTCCAAAAGCCGTGTAAGCCTATCACGAGCGCCAACGACTTATAGGCCCTGGACGGGAGTCTAGGGCGCCCACATCAGGAGGTGATGTTCTGCGAGCAAGACGCACCGCAAATGCCAACCCGCCTGGGGAATCTCCGAGAACCCCCTCACTGGACCCCCATCGAGTGAGATGAGAAAGGAGAAGTTGGTATACCTGGCGGAACTAAACTTATTTCCTTTGCTCACCATTGACGCACATTGCTGCGGCCTCATACCCGGAAGTAGGAGGACCAGAACAGGAAGCAGTCGAGGTGACCCGCGGCTTCTTTAAAAAAAAAATGTGACTTGTGAGCAGAGTGTACTCAGAACATGAACCATCAACGAACCAACAGACCAACCCAACATTGAACACAACGATCGCGCCAATTGTTAGGGGAGAGGTAGGATATGCAACCAGAAGGACATGGAAGGAAAGGCATTTTACAAACACACAATCCATCTGTGTCAGCTCTTTTAGAGAATTGCTCTTTTGCTCTTCAAAGATCGTCGTCGAAGCACCCAGGGGTACTCTCACAACACTAGCTGTGTTTGAGAAGGGAGAAACTACTGCTTCATGCCATAGGTCCAATGGTGAGAAGATGTGGTGAATGTTGCCACTTTCTCACAGAGAGATGCTGCATTTGGCTCCGAAGAATAGGACAAATGGAATTCGCAAGGGGAAAACAGTGGACAAGGCTACTGAGACATAATGCCATGTCTGGAGTGGGAAAAAGGGAAACCTCCTACCAGCACAGTAGCGAACTACTCCACCTAGTTCGAACTGGAGGGCATGGGGTACCCAGAGTTCACCATGGGGAACAACTGGGAAAAAGTACACGGATCCGTAATGGAATGGCGAAGTAAGCCATCACCGAGCTCTCCTCCTGCAAATGACCTGATTTTACCTTAACACACGGGAGGAAACAGGCTCTATGCAGAGGTTGTAGAATCCAGGACCGCCTGGGGAAGGTGAGCTGTTGTGAGAGCGCATCGGCTGCACGATTCAGCTCTCCGGGGATATGAACGGCACACAGCGATTTTAGCCACGTCTGACTCCAAAGGAGGAGATGGCGGGAGAGTTGGGACATGCGACGGGAAAAAGAAGGATAATGCAGACCCGGAATGTGCCACGGTGCCATGCCATCTCGGGATCTGGCTGTGGAGCCAGTGCTGGAGCGGTCTCATATGAAGCAAGCCGAGTGGCGTAACTGCGGCTGTGGCTGCCATATGTCCCAGGAGCCTAAGAAAAACCTTTAGAGGGACCGCTGTCCTGTGCCTGAAGAGGTTCAGGCAGCTGAGCACTGACTGCGCATGCTCTTCCGTGAGGCACGCCGTCATGTTGACCAAATCCAACTCTAAACCGAGAAAGGAAATGCTTGGTGCGATTGGTTCAGAAGCAGAAATCTGAATTAGTGGATGCATGCCCCATCTTATATACCCGTATGTACAGAGGAGTGGCTTGGCATGCAAATTCCACTCGCCAGTGTTCATTGGCCTTTTCTTCTTAATCTCAGAGGTGATGGGCTCCCAAGTGAGACCCTAATGACGTCAGTCGATGTAACATTGAATGTGACTGACTACGGGGGAACCGATGTTTTACCAAAAAAATGCAAGTCAGGGGCACTGAGAACTACCTGAATAGGATGCAAAATATCCACACTCATTACAACCACAGGGTTGTTGTGACTGTACTGTCTCAGGAGCTGGGTTACACAAAAACTACCCAAACACTAAAAAATGATGTTGTATTAACAAGGTTCGGGAGGAGCGCGTCAGATACCTAGCCTAATTAACACAACAGGAGTCCACTCAAGTCAATCAACGCTATGCATTCAAATACAGCTGACTTACCTCTATCCTTTTGACGGTTTATCAGCATCTGGTTCGCCCGTCTGCTATTATGTCACAAAGACAAACTTCTACGTCTGAAGACGATTCCGACTCTCCCCCGCATGTCGCGCCAATCGAGCCCCAGGCCCCATCTCGCGGCCGCCGCTCGGCCCGAACTGCCACGCGTCGCCCAAGAAGCCTGGGCCTACCCTCGCCTCCTCCGGCGAGAACCCCAGCCGGGCCTGCAGCCCAAGTGAGCAATTGGCTGCTTCCTCCGCCAATCTCAGCCCCGCCGCCAGTCTCCTTTAGCTCTGAGCTCACAGCCCAAGCAAGCGCTTGGCCACACAGGCTACTCTGCTCCTCCACCTGCCACGTCCAACTCGGAGCTTGCAGCTCAAGCGAGCGCCTGGTCGCACTGGCTGTCACACACAGCCCCGCCACCCGCGCCCGTTAACTCGGAGCTCGCAGACTACGCGAGCGCTTGGCCGCACTGGCCACTATTCACAGCTCCGCCTCCCGCTCCCGCTAGCTCGGGGCTCGCAGCCCAAGCGAGTGCTCGGCCGCACTAGCCGCCATTCACAGCTCCGCCTCCCGCTCCCGCTAGCTCGGGGCTCGCAGCCCAAGCGAGCGCTTTGCCACAGGCGCTGCCAAATACAGCCCCACCGCCAGCTTCCTTCAGCTCCCTCCTCCAAACGAAACCACAATACTCGCTCTTCACTGCAACACCAATGCCCGTCCCACCAAATGCCATCGCCTCGGAGCCTCCCCAAGTGGCCCACAACATCCGAGCGCAAATACTAGCAGGTGCGGATGTCGATCTTTCCTCTCTCCTCTCCCTCCTGCCTACCGCCGGCTCAAATCGCCAAATAGACTGCGGGGATTTTTCTGTCACTCTAAAAGATTAAAATCCTCATTCATCACGTCTGCTTTCATTTCCTTAGTTTTCCATCGCATTTAGTCGTTTCACCGAAATCATCTGTTCAGCCTTCCCCCATAGGCGACGCGAGCTCAATGATTATTTGTCGATCATAGCTGAGCTTGCGTTGTCCTACGGAGGAGGGCATTTCTACACATACGTAGTGTTGCTTTCGTCAAGGAAAATTATAACTAAATATGGTCGTCAACGAACCTTTATCACGTGACGAAAACGAGACGAGACGCAACGTAAATGCTGGTCATGTGACGATGACAATAATTAAATGTATAATGCAATATCGTTGACGAATAAAAACGAG
The DNA here is from genome assembly GCF_022985175.1 of Labeo rohita. NCBI lineage: Eukaryota > Metazoa > Chordata > Actinopteri > Cypriniformes > Cyprinidae > Labeo > Labeo rohita. Next base: position 4,534,853 of record NC_066869.1, read on the forward strand.
ACTAAATGTGGTTTACAAAATAAAAACTATGCTAAAATGTCTCTTCATTTTCGTTGACCAAAACGAGACGAAACGAAACGTTATAACGTTATTTCGTTTTGTTTAGTCGCGTTATTATTATTATTTCGCAGTATTTCTGAAGTGGGCTGCATCAGGTCGTACTGCGCAGACACAGGCGACATCACTTCCTCAAGCCCCACTCGCGGCATTATTTAGAAGACGACAACAAACTTAAGTTACCTGACTGACTGACTCCATGTGTACTAAGCATCAGTGTTGGGAGTACCGGATTACAAAAGTAATAGTATTACAGTAGTATACTTTTTGCTGAAGAGAAGAGAAATAATGCGGCGGACGCAACAAAAAAATAAGTTAAACTAAAAATAGCAAAATCTGTTTTTTATCAAATCATAGTATATATATAAAATGAATGAATACGCAAAATATATTTAACTTAAATAGCCTAATTAACAGATTAACAAAACGAAAGGAAAAGAGTGTGGCGGGGCGCTCGTCGAAAGTTCACGGAAAGAAAAAGGAGATGACAGAAATAAAAGTAAACACGCTGCAATTTCGAATGATCTGTATGAACAAAAAAGACTGAGTATTTTTTTGTTGTTTGTTTCCGCTGTTCGATCGCGCCGGCGCCTCACGCACACACATACAGTCAACAAACATATACACCGATTAATTCAAATATTGCGTACTGCGTAGTGTAATCCGTGTCGTTCAGCCTGAGGTCAGGCCAAACACATATTTGCTCATGTGAGGATGTTTTTACGCGCATTAAGTACAAAGCTTGGTTTACTAGTAAATAATAGTTTAGCATTCAAATACATCGCGAATATGGACACATTTAATTGGATTCATGCCGAATGAGAAAGGTAGGCTGCGTGAGAACAACGCGTTTGCTTGCAGTTTCGCTTTCAATTAGCCTAATTTGTTTTGGCTTGTTTAGCAACTTATATATTTTATTCTTGTTTTGTTCCGAAAACCGTTAAAAATAGTCTAAAGGCTAGGTATTGTGTTTATTGTTTGTACATTATAACATTTGTCTTTATTTACCGGCATTATTACAAAATGTAATAATTTTGTGCTTATCTGTGTTTAACCTAAACTATAACGTTAATTTAGACCTACATACCGGTAGCCTATCTAAATATGATTTTATAATTTTATGCTATATAGACCTACCTCATTACCCTCCACTGGATGCATAATGAGCTGCAGTAAACTACATTTTGGTATTTTATAATGCCTAGTCATACTTCTGTGGATATTTTGGTGAAAGTAACTCAAAAGTAGTGTAAGGCATTACAATACAGAGACAGTAATATTGTAATGTAACTAATTATTTTTAAAAGACAGTAACTAGTAATATATAATGTATTACATTTTGGAAGTAACCTAACACTGCTAAGCATCCCTTGTTGGCCAAATACTGTAGCTACTTTTGTCAGACTACAATAAAATTTTCATTGACTAAAACTACACTAAATGTCATCAGTTTTTGTCGACTAAAACTAGACTAAAATGTCATCAGTTTTCGTCGACTAAAACTAGACGAAAATAGTCATGGATAATTCTGACTAAAATAAGACTAAAATGCTCAGACTTTTAGTCAACTGAAACTTGACTAGACTAAAAAGAGTATGAATGTGACTAAAACTAATAAAAACTAAGATGACAGCTTCCCACAAAGATTAGACTAAAACTAAAATGCGCTAGACAATGTTGCCGCTTTCTCCATGTCTGCAGCTTCTGTGGTGGAGCTCACGCCCGTGTTATCTGTCCAGTGTACAAAGCTGTGAATGAAAGATCAAAAAACTACCTATTGACTCCCGTGAACATTTCTCACTTAGCTATTGAACTTGCTCTCCATCCAGACAAAGAATTTACTAATTATCTTTTGTCTGGCCTCAGACACGGTTTTAACCCCGGTGTGGAATGCGTTCTTTCCCAAAATAAAATCTGCAATAATCTCCCCGACGTGGTTAACGACCACAAGGAAATTTTCGGGTAAAAAACGCCTAATCATCGATCTATCATCTCCCCATAATTCCCCGGTCCCAAGCATTAACAGCCTGATCCCACTCGACGAATTTTCTTTTAGATACCACGACATAGACCAAGCAGTCGAATTGATTAAAACTGCAGGCCGAGGGGCCTGGCTCGCAAAAGTGGACATCACTTCCGCTTTCAAAGTGATGCCCATCCATCCAGACTCATGGCATCTATTCAGGATACGATGGCTTGAGAAATTCTACTTCGCCGTCCGTCTAACTTTCGGTTGCATAAGCAGCCCCAAAATTTTTGACATGCTATCAGAAGCCGTTTGCTGGATCCTATTGAACAATTACGCAATTCCTCACCTTATTCACCTCCTAGACGATTTCCTCGTCATTTCGCCTCCCGACGCAATCCCAGCCGCTCATATCCTCACAATTCAAAAAGTTTTTTCCGAGCTCGGGGTCCCCATCGCTGAGGAAAAAAACATGGGTTCCGCTACATCCATTGAGTTTCTAGGCATCAACCTAGACTCAGTTAAATTTCAGGTATCCCTGCCTAAAGAAAAGATTGACCGAATAATCCTCGTCTCCTCCACCCTTCTCACCAGCCCAAGCTGTTCCAAATGCGAGCTCCTCTCTCTGCTTGGGCACCTAAATTTCGCCATGCACATCATTCCCCAAGGTCGCCCCTTCATTTTGCACCTCCTCTTACTCGCCTTCTCAGTTCATGGGCTCGAGGACCTCATTAGGATCTCACGCATGCCACAACGAACTTAGGCTCTGGATAATGTTCCTTAAACAATGGAACGGGCTCTTTTATAACAACCTCGTTTCGTCTACCATTGACATCCAACTATTTACAGAAGCAGCTCCCTCCACTGGCTTCGGAGGGTTTTACCAAGGTCGCTGGTTCGCATCTCCGTGGCCCCCCCAGCTGCAGGGCTCTCCCCAGTCCTCAGCTTTTTTCGAGCTTTACCCCCTCGTGTTAGCAGCTTTCCTGTGGGGGAACGAATGGGCTTCCAAAAGCATCTTAGTTGCCAAACATGTTCCAGGTTCAGAAAACCAAATCGCTGACTCTCTATCTCACTTTTTGTTTCTGGCTCCAGAGGCGGACAAATCCCCAACTCCAGTTCCTCATTATTCAGAATTAATATTCCCATAAACCACACGCTAAAACCCCTCCTCGACGCATCCCTCGACACCATTCTCCAAGCAGTCTCTCCCAGAGACCATACGTGACCGCGTGGAGATGCTTCAAAGCTTTCCACCTCTCATACAACATATGAGAGATTTTTCCCTACTCTCAATCACCTAATTTATCTCCTTTCTCAACAGCATCAAGGGCCTCCAAGCCGGGTCCATCAAGGGCTACCTGAGCGGTATCCAATTCTTCCACAAGCTGATGTTTGGCGCCCCCTCACCCGGAATAAGTAACTCACAAACCTCCCTTCTGATCAGGGGAATCCAACGATCCCGGCCCACCCGGAACGACCCTAGACTTCCCATAACATTAGACATCCTTACCAAATGTATCCACACCCTCCGCACCGATTATCAGCCTCTCAGTGCCGCCCACACACTCGATGCCATGTTCATCCTAGCTTTTTTCGGGTTCCTCAGATGCTCGGAACTCACCTTCTCCTCCAAATTCGATCCAAATACCAACCCCACCATCTCAGATTTAACAATACTCGATAATGAAACAATTTCCTTTTTAATCAAACAAACCAATACAGACCAAGCCAAAAGAGGCCATGTCATCTACATCTTCAACCTCCCTTCTCCAATCCAACCTTATCAGTCCGTCCTCGAGTTCCTCCGCCTCAGAAATTCACAGGCTAAATCCCCCCACGAACCCCTGTTCCTAGACGAAGCCAAAAAACCTGTCACTCGTTTCTGGTTCCAAAAACACCTCAAATCTGTCCTGCAATCGTCAGGCATCCCAGCAGAAAAATTCTCCAGCCACTCTTTTCGTATCGGGGCAGCAACATCAGCAGCCCAGAAAGGCCTCTCCAAACAGCAGATCCAAACCCTAGGAAGATGGTCGTCAGAAGCCTTCCAAAGCTACATCAGAACTAACCAATCCCACATCAAAGAAGCCCACCAAACCCTCACTGGCCGACAAGCCAAGTAAAGTAACCTCCCCACATCTCTTCCCCCCGACTGGTGCAACGCCTGGAGTCTTGAGCTCCCATTAGTTGCAATGAGAGCCCTCCCAGGGGGTTTTCCTTTCTCCCTCTCTTCCCGGCGGGCCAAACTCCATGTCTCTTCCCCACCTGGTCCAACACCAGAGTCTTGATCTCCCATCAGTTGCTGTGAGAGCCCTCCCAGGCAGGTTCGCCTTTCTCCTTCCCGGCCAAATTCCATGTCTCTTCCCCCCACCTGGTGCAACGCTGGAGTCTTGATCTCCCAGCAGTTGCTGCGAGATCCCTCCCAGGCGGGTTTGCCTTTCTCCCTCCTCGCCTGATGGGCCAAACTCCACGTCTCTTCCCCCCGCCTGGTGCAACGCCTGGAGTCTTGATCTCCCAGCAGTTGCTGCGAGAGCCCTCCCAGGCGGGTTTGCCTTTCTCACTCCTCGCCTGATGGGCCTAACTCCACGTCTCTTCCCCCCGCCTGGTGCAACGCCTGGAGTCTTGATCTCCCAGCAGTTGCCGCGAGAGCCCTCCCAGGCGGGTGTTCCTTCCTTCTTGCCTGCCCGGTGAGAGCCCTCCTGGTCAGGCCTCCATACTTGCTGCCCACAAGCGAGGCTCACCCATCCGATGCCACGAGTCTTGATCTCCCGTCGGATGTCTCGAGAGTCCTCCTGACTGGGCGCCCCAAACCACGCATTCCAACATCAGCGGGCGGCAGGACCTACCCATCCGTAGCCTCAAAACGGGAGTATGTAGGCTCCTCCGGCCTGCCAATCAGGCGACTTCTCAATCGTCAGCCTCCGCCAGATCTTAGCGCCTATTTTGGGGGAGTCTTCAGTCCGGCGGCTGTCCTCCACTCTATTGCTTTTTGGGGGGTTCTCTGGGTTCGGGCCATTCCCGAGCTCTGAGCCCTTCCCCGGACAGCACGCCAAATATGCATTACTATACTCCAGCTAATTATACGTAAGCGTGAACTCGTGAAATGATGTTTTATTAACAAGGTTCGGGAGGAGCGCGTCAGATACCTAGCCTAATTAACACAACAGGAGTCCACTCAAGTCAATCAACGCTATGCATTCAAATACAGCTGACTTACCTCTATCCTTTTGACGGTTTATCAGCATCCCTCCACCACCCCATCTCCTCACTCCGAGTTCTCACTACACCTAGGGGGGTTCTCTGGGTTCGGGCCATTCCCGAGCTCGGAGCCCTTCCCCGGACAGCACGCCAAATATGCATTACTATACTCCGGCTAATTATATGTAAGCGTGAACTCGTGAAAAGGGGGTTTTAATAAAATAACCTATGATTTTGTAGTGTATACACTGCTGCTCAAAAGTTTGGAATCAGTAAGATTTTTAATGTTTTTTTAAGTCTCTTATGCTCATCAAAGTTCCATTTATTTGATAAAAAATACAGAAAAAAGTAATATTATGAAATATTATTGCAAATCAAAATAACAGTTTTTTTATTTTAATATACTTTAAAATTTAATTTATTTCTGTGATGTAAAGCTGAATTTTCATTAGCCATTAATCTAGTCTTCAGTGTCACACGATCCTTCAGAAATCATTCTAATATACTGATTTAATACTTTTATTATCAATGTTGGAAACACTTGTGCTGCTTACTATTTTTTTGGATCCTGTGATACTTTTTTCAGGATATATTTTACACTTCACTCTCTTACAGCACTGCTGATTTTAACAGTAGACCAGAGATTACTGAGCTGGCTTACCTAAAACCAGGACGTACCCCTGCATATAGTCAATTGCAGCTTGACTTGTAGTTTTATTTATAAATTGTTACAGCCCATTTTAATAGGGTGAAATGCAAGCAAGTGATGTTAATGGGATTGCAACCACACCCAACAGATCAACCAAAAACACCATAAATAAATTTATTAAAGAAGAATGAAATAAATATAAGGAGCAATAGTTTCAGAGGGGCCCAAATTTGACCAAATTATAAAGAAAAGAAAATTACAAATGAACTTCCCTAACTTCCTAAATAAAAACAATAAAGCAATAGCACGTAGCAGACCACTCCTACGCTCCAGGCATTTTATTAGGATGTACAACAGAAAATAGTCGGTACAGAATAGAGCATGAATAGAGTAATCAGCAAACAGTAACCACAAAACTACACAGAACTGTTGATGGAGGTGTAACCCAGAGCTCCTCACACCACAACAGCAAACACCAGAGTGAGCTCGCCATGTTTTGGTAGCACCACCCCTTACCTTGAAAAAAAGTTTGGAGAACCATCCTCAAACTTAATCCTGAACTTGGTAAATACAGTCAGGTCCAGAAGTATTTGGGCACTGACTGAGTTTTTGTGCTTTTGAAATAAAACAATCAAGATTCCACAAAAATATGACATTTACCATTTAGGAGTTGGAGCCATTTTAAGCACAGCACTTCAATTTTCAGGGGCTCAATAGTATTTTGACAAAGTGACATAATTGTAAATATAACACAATTTTAATACTTGAATGAATGTTCGGCAGCACAATGTTGTTGTCTGCTATAGCAAAACTCTATAGCAGCTTACAGAACCACGCCGTTATTAACCCACTTTTTTTTTAAATAACTGAAAAATGTCGAAGTGAGATGTATTAACTCCATGTGGAAGCAGAATGCATAAAGCAAGTCCTCTTCTTTCGTTACCATAGAAAGGTTTGCCCAAACCTATGAGTTTTAACTGAATGAACAGTTTGAATGCACTATTAGTCTTTAAATAGATATGCCATTGGACCAACTGCAATTCTTCACAAGATTAAACTTTGCAGTAATTTTGAATCAATATTTTAGCACATTTGTAATGTTCAGTGCATATTTTTCTTACATGTCTTTGAGGGGAAAAAATGCAAATTTGTATTCTGTTTCTTTTTCTGTTGCAGTGTTCTGGTTTTATATGAGCAGAACATTTAGTTACAGGCATAGTTACAACTACATGGCATTTTCTTAATTTTTTTTTTATATTGTGCATCATATTTTGCATCATGTCCAAAATAAATATATTTTTTTTTTTAGTATTTTAGTATTTTTGATTAAATTGCTTTTATTCTATATATACACTGACCAAAATTATAAACGCAACACTTTTGTTTTTGCCCCCATTTTTCATGAGCTGAACTCAAAGATCTAAGACTTTTTCTATGTACACAAAATCTGTGATTTCTATTGTTCACAAATCTGTCTAAATCTGTGTTAGTGAGCACTTCTCCTTTGCCGAGATAATCCATCCAATGTGGCATATCAAGATGCTGATTAGACAGCATGATTATTGCACAGGTGTGCCTTAGGCTGGCCACAATAAAAGGCCACTCTAAAATGTGCAGTTTTATCACACAGCACAATGCCACAGATGTCGCAAGTTTTGAGGGAGTGTGCAGTTGGCATGCTGACTGCAGGAATGTCCACCAGAGCTGTTGCCCGTGAATTGAATGTTCATTTCTCTACCATAAGCTGTCTCCAAAGGCGTTTCAGAGAATTTGGCAGTACATCCAACCGGCCTCACAACTGCAGACCACGTGTAACCACACCAGCCCAGGACTTCCACATCCAGCATCTTCACCTCCAAGATCGTCTGAGACCAGCCACCTGGACAGCTGCTGCAACAATCGTTTGAATAACCAAAGAATTTCAGCACAAACTGTCAGAAACCGTCTCAGGGAAGCTCATCTGCATGCTCGTGGTCCTCATCGGGGTCTCGACCTAACTGCAGTTCGTCATCGTAACTGACGAGAGTGGGCAAATGCTCACATTCGATGGCGTCTGGCACTTTGGAGAGGTGTTCTCTTCACGGATGAATCCCGGTTTTTGCTGTACAGGGCAGATGGCAGACAGCGTGTATGGCGTTGTGTGGGTGAGCGGTTTGCTGATGTCAATGTTGTGGATCGAGTGGCCCATGGTGTAGGTGGGGTTACGGAATGGGCAGGCGTATGTTATGGACAACAAACACAGGTGCATTTTATTGATGGCATTTTAAATGCACAGAAATACCGTGACGAGATCCTGAGGCCCATTGTTGTGCCATTCATCCACGACCATCAATCATGTTGCAGCATGATAATGCACGGCCCCATGTTGCAAGGATCTGTACACAATTCCTGGAAGCTGAAAACATCCCAGTTCTTGCATGGCCAGCATACTCGCCCGACATGTCACCCATTGAGCATGTTTGGGATGCTCTGGATCGGCTTATATGACAGCGTGTTCCAGTTCCTGCCAATATCCAGTAACTTCGCACAGCCATTGAAGAGGACCAACATTAGAGAGAGTTAATAGGGCACCTTCTGTGTCAAAATATGATTTATTGCCCCTCATAAAAAATAGAGTCAAACATCTTACACTGTTCAGCGAAAATACACCCTCTCTCCTTGCTGTCTAACTCAAAATGAAGTTACGGGTGCAGCGATCAAACCCCGCCCTCTAACACAAACCCTAACACCATAAGCAGAGGCCAACGCAAAGATTCAAATGTATGATAAAAGAATTAAACAAAATAAACTTTTCAAAAAAAAGACTTTTATTAAACTGTCACCCGTCCCCTCAGCGGGACGCCTAAGTTTACTTCACCATATTACAAATAGATCCTAAACTAATCATGACAAAACTGTAAATCGTTGGAGACATTGCATTACCATGGAAAATGTACATCATGAATTATAAAAATGTAAGTTTGGATAGTGCATTTTGACGTCTGTGTTCAAAATGGGAGTGACAGTTAAAGGGTTAATAAATCTATGACATTTCTTAATTGATGAAAGCATTCTTCCTGTTTTAATATTAATACAAGTAGTTTTTCATTTTTAAAGATCATACCAGTTTCCTTTCAAACAAACTTCTTTTATTCACACTTCATTAGTTTAATTTATTTATTCACTCTTTGATTTTTGTCAGTCTTAGAACTTACAGCCTGTTATATCAGTTGAAATGCACTTATGCGTGTACATGTAGGTAGTTAAAATATCAAGGTGAATGCAAATGTTTTATTCCACGCTACACAATAAAAACAAGAGAGGATTTTCTTCCCGTATAAGACTTGCGGACTGGTAGTTAAAACACACGTTCACGCGCATGTAGTTAATCGTCTAAACTTAACAACATCACACGAAATGTAAAAAGCTTGTATCACACAGCCTAATAAAACAGAGAGGTTGGTGAGTGGGGTCTACGATCGTCAGTGCATGTCTTATCAGATCAGCCAGTGTTGTAAAACTCTAAAGATGGTTTCTGGGGGGTTTGCGACTCATTTACAGTCTAATTGAGGGGAGCTGGCATTTTTAACTTTTGTGGGGGGTGTGTCAGGTAAAGTTCAGAGATCAAAAGGGTATCTATTCCAACCATTTATGGTATACACCTGTGGGCGCAGCTGGGTCTACTGGTGTTGTGAACTTTGCCAAAAAGTTCAGTAGGTCATAGGATGTGCACTGAACCTTTTTACAACACACAGCTGGATTTGCATGGCATCTGGTGAGATTGGTGGGTAATGTTGAGGAAGAAAATATTTTGTCTAAGAAAAACAGGAATGTTTATAATGTGGATCTGGTGAATGTGGCTTCAAACTGATGTTCAGGATGAGGTTAGATAGATAAAGGAGAAGTCGATAACAACAAACTTAAATAGGGATGAAGGTGATTGTTTTAACAAAATTCTTGTTTCATTTTAGTGAATTTGTTCGTGTAGTTACATTTGTTATTTCGTCATATTCACTCCTAGATTTTTCAATCCTCAACACAAACAGACACAAG